>NW_027464655.1:827500-1115000 GCF_043290135.1 Rhipicephalus microplus
AATATTAAACTGAGAAAGATACTCACGTTTGGCAAGTGTAATTATTAAAGGCACAATCACACGTCTGAGTGGTTGTAAATGTCGTAACTGCCGCTGGCCACTGTAGTCTATCCATCTAAGCAAGAGATGAAGCAACGCGACCGAAGCACACGATGCGCACCAAACCTGAAACAGCAAGTAATAAGCAAATACGTTATTTTTCCTGGCATTATAAATTTTAATTTATCCTAATTTGACTCACCAAGAGTAGACCTTAGCCCTTACAATTTTTCGAGAGAGTTTCGCATGCAATGTCATCTTAATAGGTGTTATCGGACGTTTGGCAAAATGCATGAACGGTAAGCGGCTCTCACTTAGTATGGAACTTATGAAGCTTTAACTCTGCCCTACGCGCACCTTATGAGAAGACGTTATCCGCCTAATTTGCTTTTGCAAGAGCTATACTGCAAGCCAAATATTCGTTAATGAATCAGCGATAACGAAAATTTACAAAAAGATATCCCATATTTCGAGCTTAATTTTTATTTACCTTTAGACCGGGGCTATTTTTCTATCTCAAGCAACGGAGGCCACATTTAGTGTTATAGCAGGGTCGCTAAAATACAATTGCTTATTAACTGCTGTGGTGTTTTAACTGAAGCTCGAGGTTATCGTAGGTACAGAAACTTTCATGCATATTGTATGTGGTATGTGTGGAGGTCCTAAACTAAAAGAAAAGCTGTCAGGCGGTCCTGATACTATTAGTGCATACGTTACAGTACTAGAGCAGCGAGAATCGATACTGCCGGCGAAAATGACGAAATATACAATTTCGAAGGAGAAAGTTATAATAAATAAAAAAATGTGGCTGAACTCCCTATAAAGGAATTTGTATAACACGAAAGCGAAACGTGTACTGACAGAAGTAGTTGAGCGTTTATTGTGCATTTTTTCAGGAACAGCAACAAATTAAAAAGTGCAGAAATGAAGTTGCCCAGTTATGAACCGAATAGTTTACGCTTTGTTGCTACCAACAAAAACTCACTTTTATGTGCGTTCGGTATCTGTCGTGAACTTTAGAATTGATGATGACGATGGCGGATGATGATGAAAACGTTATTTTGGTCGAGAAAGGACGCAAGGATCACTTCATTTTCCCACTTATCCATGTGCAGGTCGCATGCCAGTTACACCACCTGGCAAATCACATGAGCTTTTATAAAAGTAACTATTCTTATCGAACGTGCTTCGTCGTAAATACCGTTACGCTCCGCATGCCTCCCAATCGTAACTGCAGGCAGTCACAGCTTTTTTTTCTATTTAAGCTGTTTACCACATTGTTGACGAAAGTCGATGCAGCGTACATTCTTACCGGCACGGAGAAAACCTTCAAGACGGTGAAGCTGCTCGTGAGACGTCTGGGCGATGGATAAAGGAAGGTGAGCTTGCTGTACACTGCTGGAAACAAGTACTTTGCACTGAATGCTCGAGGCTGGCTGATAATGGTGTGGAGAAGCCAGATGTCCGCCTGCTGATTTTAATACATGACACAGAGAGAAAAGAATATATCAATAGCAATCTTTGTGAACCTTTCAGATGAACCTTTATTCGCAGGTAAGCTATCACTTCCATTCACCTGCAAACAGCGAGTACGACGAACGCTGGAGAACAGTCACTTGTTATTGAATCTAAAGGCTGTAAAAGTAACGAGGTACGAAACGTCGTAACGACGTAACCGTTAACATAGCTGCCTATACCTCGGTGATTGATTGATTTGTGGGGTTTAACGTCCCAAAACCACCATATGATTATGAGAGACGCCGTAGTGGAGGGCTCCGGAAATTTAGACCACCTGGGGTTCTTTAACGTGCACCCAAATCTGAGCACACGGGCCTACAACATTTCCGCCTCCATCGGAAATGCAGCCGCCGCACCGGGATTCGAACCCGCGACCTGCGGGTCAGCAGCCGAGTACCTTAGCCACTAGACCACCACGGCGGGGCGCCTATACCGCGGTGGGAGAACGTAACGGGTCCTCTAGGGATGCAATTGGATACCCGTCGTGTATCGGAGCATGCGCGGGTGTCCGAAGGAGAATGAATAGGCAGAGGCTTTCAAGTGACGAGGTATATATAGGGCGTGTCGGGACAAGATGGCGTTCACAAATTTCGACGATTGACGGGCAGCGAGATGCTATCTGATTTCTGGCAGTGGAAGGTGTTAAACCGGCGACCATTTATCGTCGAATGCTAACCATATACGGGAAAGATTGCGTGTCTGAGAAGCCCTTGGGAAAATTGAGCGCCCGGTCGTTTTCTAGCAGGCCGTAACAGCTTGGTTTATGACCCGCGAGTAGCCAAACGCAGTTATCCCATTCGATCCCATCAATTTGGTGGACGATCTAGTGAGAAGTGATTGGCATGTCGCATTACGATTCTTGATAGTGAAAAAAACATTTGAAAAAAATTCGGAAAAAAACATTTGTAATGGAAGGGTTTCAACTTTGTCGAAGAATTAAAAGACGCTCTGAAGGAATGGATCTCGTGACAGCCACATAAATTCTAGAGAAAAAAAAGTATCCTTCGCCTCATTAATCAATGAAAATGTTGTGCTCAGGACCGTGCTGTGTACTTTAAACAAAGTCTTCATTTATACCCCCAGTGTGGTTTCACAACTTTTGATTTCAACACCCCTTAAAACCGAGAGCAAATTTGATTGATATGTGGGGTTTAATGTCCAAAAACCACCATATGATAATGTGAGACGCCGTAGTGGAAGGTCACAAAATATATGACCACCTGGAGTTCTTTGACGTGTGCCCAAATATGACCACACGGGCATACAGCATTGTCACCTCCATCGAAAATGCTGCCACCGCAACCACGATTCGATCGCACGACCTGTCAGTCAGCAGCCGAGTACCTTAGCCACTATAGCACCACGGCAGGGCCCACGAGCAAATTTCACTATTTGAGCACTTTGTATGCTACGATTACAACACCGTTCATAATACGCGATAACAATTATTCAGCTCATATATCGCTTGTTAATGACATTCACTCTTGACATACGACATCTGTTTCTGTGGATCGCAGACAATAGAGAGAAATTTCCGTCGTCAGACGCGCTTTTGGGGACCCTTACATCATTCAATTACAACGGCATAACTTCACAGTTTTGCCTCACGTACTGCATCCATTACACTCAACGTGAACAGTGCAGTTTTTAAATGTCCACTAGCCATCATCAACTAAGGTTGTCGATCCATGCAGATAGCCGCGCCTTTCAAGAAAGCTTTTCGCTTTACTTATAGAGTAATGTGCATCACGGCGTATGTTTATTGCAGTGAATGTCCTTACAACGCGTTTGTTGCTTTATTGTGGAATTTTTCATGGAGAACCAGCATACGTGTAGTAGCGGTGGAGGAACACAGCGTGTGTGAACACAACATGCCGATGTTGGCTCTAGGCCGCAAACACGCCCCGAGGCCAAAACGTGCAACTGCGAGTGGAACAAGCAGTCGTAATATGCCGTGTCAGCGAGATTGACTATCTTTGATTTGATGCTACTGCCTCTATGAATGACAAACGGGCTTATGCGGACCCATCTTAAATACAGCATAATGTTTAACTGACACTTTTCTGGTGACACTGACCATGCCGGCACACGTTACAGCACACGACACTGACCATGCAGGCACACGTTACAGCCCCTCTCCCTCATAACCCTCTCAACCCCGATTTAAACTGGAGACAAGGCCGGGACTAGTGTTATACAGAGCACACAGCCTCACAGATGCAACTAATTCTTAAAAATTAACACGCATTTATTTTATTTTAGAACTTTAATATGCACTGCCACCTACTTCTCGTATTCTTAGGGAAGGGTCGAGTGTATCTGTCTTAGAACTGCAGTTTAAGAAAGTGGTGCTGTGGTGAGTTGGGTGCCAATACACTGTCCTTCATTTATTACCAAACTGCCTTGTTCAGTAGCAAATAAACCATATGTAGCTGAACAGCCTAAGAGGCATTAAATTGCAGCTGAACTGCATTGACTTACGCCATGGGTGAGGAGGCCTGTCAATGTATCTGCTCCTGGAAATCTGTCGTCTGGAATGAAGGGTAAGGGTGCGGTCACCCGCTTGAATTGCCTGAATAAAGAAAAAGGATAGCCTGAACGTGTGGCACTATATATTGATTGATTAATTGATTGATTGATTGATTGATTAGTTGGTTGATTGGTATGTAGGGTGGCTACCCTAATGAGCGTAGCCATCTTTGTTTTTTCGACCAGTGTGGCAGCCCACGGAGCGTTTTTTTTTAGTTGCGAATACACTTAATTTTAGAAACAACGGTATTGTTGCCTTTTGTAATTACACGGAAAGGGGAGTGGTAGCATTCTAACGAATTTCTCCCGCGGGAATACTAAACCTTTGGACACCTTAGTTTCTTTGAGATGTATGTGAATTGGCTATGCTTCTGAGTAAAATAACACTCATATTCAACATGTTTTGTACTAACTCACGTGATGTTAAGATATCTTGCCACCATAGCCAGTCCATCTTCTTCAGTCGACCAGTAACATTCGTACTGAAATAAAGAAAACTTGCTTCAGTTTATAGACGTTAAGAAGCTTAAAGGGTTTTCTTCAAGTTTCAGCTTAAGGAAAACACTTCCCGCTTAGAAATGGGCATGTCATGTAAGGTGTAACATTCTCAGATGTTTGTCGGTGGTTGTTGTGATACGCTACAGAAATGTATTTTACTATACTGCCATTACTTCCCTAATCATTGCTACAACGCTTTCTGTACAAGGACAAAGAAAATCGCAACATACCATCTTTTCAGCCCTTGTATGTAACACGACGTCACCAAACACTGCACATATTACTATCTCCGAATTTCAAACTAGTCCTTAGTCCACTGCGTAGCGATACAGGCCATCTAAGTGAGCCTGACAGGTGCAGGAGTGAAGCCTTCCTCACCATGCCTTTCATGTTGTTGTCAGAGCCGTCACAAGCAAGTGCTAGGACGTTTGAGCGTTCTTCCTTGGCCGGTGGTTGTATCATGACTGACGTTGAACCAGTGGACTTCGCCCAATTGGCAATAACGCGCACTCCAGAACAGTTATTACGCTTTGCATTATCGGGGCCCATCAACACGTAACCCTGAAAAAGAGAATCTTGTTTTATCCGACTTCATAGGGATCTTTGTGTAGAGTTTTATCTTATTTATCAGTGGTATTCAAGGAGCTCTTTCGAATAGCTGCACATTGAATGTCTTTACTGTACGTAAATAACTCCGAGTTTATCCGCCACCCCAGTGACATTCGGGCCGTCTATGGCTTCAACGCCGACATAACGATGAGGGCGCAAGCGTAAAAACTTATGAGCCGCTTGCTGATTCCCTCTAAACATACAGCTTGTGACCGTACCACCTCATTGGGCGAAAGTTTCATAAAGATGAGTATTCATATAATAGGTGCGGGCCAGGTTCCCCTTCAGGGCGGCCGAAGGTTCGTCAGAGCGCTCTCCCTTTCCCCTATATGTCGTTGTATGGGACTGACTTAGCCCCCCCCCCCTACCTATCATGTCAATGTAGAGGGATGGCTTTGCACCCCCCCCCCCATCTTGCTTCCCCCGCGTCTGCTTCGCTACCGAATGCGAATGCAAATGCGGCTATGTCATCGTTCTGGAGCTTGCAAGCCAATCCTACATGCGCAATAGATGTTGGCATTTGGTTATTGTTAACATTTTTACCAAGGTGCAAACAAAAAAGGGTGAGCCAGGCGTTTCGCTTTCTCACCTCGGTGGTGTCGGTCAGAAAAAGAAAAGTACAGGGGCTTTGCTGCAGTATGAGTCTGGCGAACATGCCACCGCGCCCCAACACAACCCAGTAGGAGTAAATTAAATGTGTCCACACAGGTTCCATCTGCAAGACAGAGAGAACAATGATATCGTCTGCTATATCTACCCGAGAACGCTGACAGCTTTTGCACACTTCCGCGCCATCCAACTGAAATTGAAAAGTGAGAACCTAGCACATGTACGAGTAAGTATCCGCAGAACTGTTTTGCGATTGCGATCACTGAAATGCCTGCTAAAAACTGAACAATGCAAATATACCAAGTCACCTAGGCATATGTCACCACGCATATTAGCCTCACTTGAAAGAAGTTCTGCATTCGACAATTCGAGATGACTCGTATGACTCGTTTCATCACCCGAGCTTCATTAATTCCTGTCTTTATATTCAGGAAGCTAAGAGGACGAGATTTGTAAAGCGTGAAACTTTTTGAAGCCTAACTGCGATGAACATAATGCTTGTGAGCTGCTGCCGACCTACCAGGGGGAATATGTGCTTTAGGTAAGACTTCTGCCGAAGTAGGCACATGACGTAGACCTTCGTGCTCGTAGAGAATGCCGTGAACACACGCTCCAAGAAAGCAGATGCTGAGGATCTCGAGGAAATGCTCGTGGTGACGACACATTTAGAAGCCAGATGGAGTCTTTGGGAAAGTATTACGGGAGCATCGTCTGAAACAAAGCAAATTAGATTTCGCCATGCACACTCGCGTCATCTGACTTTCGCCATTCATACCAAACTACTATGCATGTAATTTTAGCTTTGTATTTTATTTGTTTATAACTGTAAAACTATTAATATATTTATTAATATATTTATATATTATAATAATATATTTATAACTGTAAAATTATTAATAACTGTAAAAACCTGCATCTGTGATGCCCCTTTTCCCAAGTGAATATTGTGAATGCACGAACCTTCATTTAACAAGGAATAGTGCGGGAGACAATATCAGAGATGGCATCGTCACTTTTTTCTTTTTCTTTTATTGACGTGATATAGCAGATGCTGGCACACAAATAGGGCGCCAGCTACTCTTTATTTCTTAGATGTGTCTAATAACAGTGGTCACGTAGGGTCCAAGTCTCCAAGATTAACACGTCCACAGCACATACATTATGCACTTTAGCATAACAGTTAAAACATTAGATTTCAAAACAACGTATTCAACGATCACTTGTGCATACAAATTGATGTTAACGAATTGAAGAGCACCCACTGCATACAGTCAACGGTAACATAAAGGTCAACATAACAGTCAACAGTTACATAAATATTGGTTTTCACGTGAAAAAAGAAACAAAAATAACCTAAATGCACATAAAGAGACAAAACATTCCACTTTCTTCAAGAAAGACTTTTGATGTTCTTACGGTGCACTTCTGTAAATCTCTTGTTGGCCACGGGCTTAAAAGTTTACTTAAACCGAATGGTCTGCAATCTTAAGTTACTAAGGATGATCCAAGTTGGCGTCATGGTGTTTTGTGTTCTGGACATTTTATAAGGAGGGAATGTGACCTTGTGACGCTGGTGGAAATTACATAGCGCGCCGACCGTAGGCAATCACTCCATCGAAATATATATATAAATGCGCAAGGGAAGCAACTCCGAATGCCAAGATATCGCCCAAGTTAATCATGTGCCACCAATAACTAGATAATCTAATTTAAATTGAACAGATATCCCAAAGAACTCAAGGCACCTATTGAATGATCAGACAAAGTTGGCTGCCTCGGTGCTGGACCAGGTCTGGCCAGTGGCTGGCATCAAAGAGATATTTAGGTCACGTGGAGCTTCGCATGGAAAACTGTGAAACCAACTTGGCGAGTAGTGCAGCATTTGATCTCCCTTATCCGTGTCCACTACTCTAAACAGACCTCAAGCGATCCCTTAAAATATTAGATTCTCTCTATATTTTTATCTCGGTAGCTTGTACGCTAACCACAAGAATGTTCGACTACTTTAAAACCAAGGTTGGAAAACAAAAAGCCGACGATACTACTTACCGGCTTCGGGTTCAATCAGCACTTCTATGTGAGAAGCATTGAGGATAACGGTCATAACTTGGACAATGAAATCTGCCACGTCGTCCGAAACTGCAACAAACAGTGTAGTATCCTTCTTCATGCGAAGAACAATATTTTGCTAAAATAGTGTAACGCTACGGAGTATTTGCGGTTATCTTCTTCGCCTAACTTGTAACTTGCAGATGAAGACATATAGACCCGTGGACGCAAAATGAAGTACGGGTAGCGACACTATCTTTGGGAAACAAATTTTTCTTATCAATTCCCGTGACACCAAATGTTTTTACAGAGCCTATTGCGTGCTGATCATTTACTTTGGAAACAAAAAGCTCTATTATACTTTAAATAAATAGAAAGTTAACACCAGGACTTTAATCGTACAACACTTTTTTTAGCAGATAACGATGACACAAGAAAGTCAAAAAATTCTGGCCATATAATGTCTGAATTCGGGAAGTCTGGCTTTAATCGTTCTCTTCTCAAATGAATATACAGCGACATAAAAGATACCGTTCATTCTCAGATAGGCAACCTAAAATTTAAAAACTCCGTTAAAATGAAGTGCAATAACCTTGCTTTTACCAGGTGATTCTGTGTATTTTCCAGTTCTCAAGTACGTCGCCGGATGATGCTAATTTTTCGCTTTGGGAAGCTCAGTACAATATTAAATGCTCTTTTTTCTCAGTCTGGTACGCAAAATACTCGTGTTTTACTGTGCTTATTTTGTAGGTGAATCTAATAAACTCAACACTGTGGACCAAACTCTAAGGCAACATTCGTCTCCCATTATGTCTTGCGACAGGCTTACGAAACTCACAGCAGTCGTTATGAATTCGCCTAAGATGATTGAAAGGCTAAAGCCATCTTTTTTACCTTTCTTTACCTCGATTGTTCTGATCAATCGAGTTCTCTTGTGAATAGATCATGATCGGCTGATGAAGTACACACGGCGTTCATGGGGCAACGCAGTTCAAGAAGCTGAACGTGAAAGTCGTCAAATCAAGCTTCACTGTTACTGCAAAAAGATGGCTTACAAACCCAGTAATTCGGGATGTCAAAACAGCCTGACGCAGTTTTCATGTAAGTAACTAAGGTAAATATTATACATAGAGCAAAATCGAAGCACATATTTGTGCAGTGCCTACCTTCGAGATCGTTTGAGGTTGCTGCAGCAGTAGCAGATGCTAGGAGCAGCAGCTGTAGAATTAAATTTCGAGCTTTACGCAGGATCATTGCTTCCGGCCACCAGAAACGACAGCCACTATTGTTGAAGGCTTCTGCTAGCTGTCTCGGAATGCGGTCCAATAAACTACGTTGTAATTTGCATTATACAAATTTTTGAGAAAGAATGCTTCAACGTATGCCGAACTGCCAAGGGGACCCGGTCAATTTCTTCGCATTGTGAAGTTTTCATGCCATTTGATACCCGATGTTAATTTTTTTGTGCGTGATAATGTAGAGACAAAAGCTATGTGATCTGTTACTTCACCACTCGTCTTTCTTACGAATTATTTAATTTTCGTTATTATACTTGCGTGGGGGCTTTCAGCTAGACTGCTAATAACAATAGTCATTCAGCAAACAAAACGGAATTAAATGTGATCAAACAGTGGCAGTCATCCTTAGGCTGATAATTATTTTACACCAGGCCCCGAAATAAAAACTAAACAAAGAAAAAGTAAAGAAAATACGTCATACACGTGACGGATGAGAGATATACTTGAAATGACGCTACATAACTGCTTTCAAGAATTTTCACAAGAAAATTATGTGCCTATAAAACTTCTCGAAGCAGTTGCTGCAGTTAAGCCCTCCGCGAATGCTTTCTCGAGACTTGATGTGGCCGAAGTCATGCGCATTATTTTAGAGCATACAGTGTGTGCCGCGATGTGTCACTATACTTATAAGACTGGTTCTTTTAAATAGACACTGAAAGAAAAAATCAGTATGTTACGGTGTGTGTTGCAACCTGGTGCTTAACATTGCGCAAGCCAAGGACAAGAGCTGAACGCGTGCGCACCATACTCACAATCGTCTGATCCCATCTGGCAGACCTCGTGAGCACGCCAGTGTTCGGTTAGGTCGTTTGCGCATAGCAAATCAAGATAGTCACGTGGCACCGCTGTCTTCCCGAGTGAAATATTGGACCTTCTGTAAAAAGGGGATCAATGCAGTTTGCCACCTCGCGTAGGAAGCGATGGCACCACTTGTAGAACAGCAATCGATAGAACAGTAAGCCAGAAAAAGTCGGCCTGAACGTTTCTAGCATTAGCTTGCTCGCATTTTTTGTGTGTGTGTGCGTGTGTTGCCGTTGACGTGGGAAGCGGTATGATTAGATTCCCGAAGGAATGGCCATTCTTTTGTTGGAATAGTTGCATAAGCGGAGTTGAACGGCCTGTCAATAATGTATGACGCTGTTCTGATTAGTATTTGCCAATCTTCGCTCCTTGAGTTTCTAGCTGAATGTCAACATCACAACCGCAACTTAGGTATCGGACATTCTTCTGATGTTCAACTCCTGCAGATTGAATATTTATTTTTTTATTTTTCTTTGCTTGTGTTTTGGTCATCTGTGTTCTCACGTTGCAATCTATTTGTCGTAATCAGACTAGTGAGCTTCTACACCATTTGGGGATATTCGAACCGTGTATTTACAAAGCTTCGTAAATTCTTCAGAATTCTTGAGAGTGTCCTAAATATACCCATACAAGATTACCAATATGGTGTACTTCGAAAAGATGCACTGAACACATCAAAGTGGAAGAGCTAGTATACACAGTGAATCCTTCGTTTTTAATGACAAGGGATATATAATCGGTGAGCCGGTTGGTTTGAATGGCTTGTACAAGTAGTATAGTGTTATCCAGGTTTCCTGGGACAGCCATTGCTCCAGTAGTTTGTCTGTTTCGCTCCTAATGAGTCTTCTATCTAACGTTGGTAGCCATAGTGTCGAGTCGATATTGATATACAATGCGTGAGATTTCCATCTTTGTCCATCGGGAAAGCGGCATCGATCACACCATCGCGTTCTTAAGTTATTTTTTAGGCTGTCTCTTGCTTTTTTTTTTCTACAATGAAGCACTGGTGTGACCAAGTAATGTTTCCCGCGTAGTCCGTTTATTCACACTTTCTTCATAACGCAGAGTTGTCTCACCTCATTTTGAATGTCCAGGCTAGGGTGCGCATACTGATGTTGTTCTCGTCGTATTGATTAGGGAGAACTTCAATATTCATGGCTCTTGTGGGTTCCGATCAGAATGAAAATTACAGCGAACGACGCCTTTTGTGAAGTGGTGATTGACTGGTACTTCCACATCTGGTGCTTTTGTGAGCGCACTAGATAGACAAGGACGAGCTGGAAGAAGTTCAAAGACGGCGACCATTTTTGTTAGAAAAGTATTTAGCGTTTTAATGTACGTGTTTTCATCGTAAAGATACGCCATAGCGATGTCGTTAATTAAACAGATATGACCAATCATCGTTGTTATAAAAAAAACTATCTGTGTTTTGTGACCGTTTAAGTAACAAAGTTTTTTTTTATTTGTACCTTGTGGTGGTGCGCTTAAGCTCAAAACGAATGTGCTGCCAACTCGGAAAAAAAATACACATCTTTCTTTACGGGCAAGCATGGTAAGATGCGAAAGCATCGCGGGCCATGCGCATACATTTCCCGTTTCGTTTCTCTTGGCAACCCAATCCAATGAAATTTAGAGTGAGAGAATGTATTGAAAAGGGAGGAAGATCGTACGTGATTTCTAGCGTCGGTGCGCGTGGTTATATAGAGCATATGCGACTGTTCAACATAAATGTATGTGCTTATAACATTTGTGCGTATCTTGATGTTATTTCGCAACGTTTCACCAGAGAAAGAAATTACGCCTGTCACCTTCGTCTGTATGCTTGGCATAACACTCCTTGTCATAGTACACGGGCTCTGTCGAACTTTAAATAATGTACTTATTTTTCCTTTATTCATCTGTTTGTTTAAAATTATTTATTTATCATTATTTATTTAAAAATAATTAAATTTTAAAAATCTTTGGTGTCACTGCAGTAGGTAGAAGGTTAAAAAAAGAAAGAATAGTGTATGGACACATGAGAAGTTACAGAAAGGTAGATATATAATGCAAACGCAAAAAAAATATACAGGCAGCTATGGCTGCGCGTTGTTTTCAGGCGTGCAAAAAGTTGTACTTTTGAATTACAGGTACAGGAATACAATCAATCCTAATTTCAGTTTTGTTTGATGCCTTAGCATAATGTTACATATTTCATAGTAACGACAAATTATAGTCTTCTATTGCTAACATCTGAGCTATTTCGTTGATAATAGTGAGCATTAACCCAGAGATCCTATCATTTTTGTTTTTATTACCATTTCTAGACGAACACCTTACCGATTCTACGTTTCTCATATTTCTTGTACCTTTCCCTAATCCCCCAGTGTAGGGTAGCCAACCGGATGTATTTCTGGTTAATCTCCCTGTCTTCTTCCTTTTGTTGCTTGCTTCCTCCCTTCCTATTACCATTTCTAAGTTAACTTTCATTTTAACAATGATTTGTTTTGTCGTATAAGTACAATCAACTCTTGGTAACTTTGGATTAAATGCCGAAACGCACACATAAAGATGAAAGCTCAAAGGCTTCGTTTATTTTGTCGGAGGGCATGTTGTACAGAGCAACGTGAACGTGACATTTACACATTAAATATACCACTATGATTTATTCAAAAAAAGCTTACAGATGCACACAAAGAAACTCGTCATATACATAGTCCATTCGTCCAGGACGCGACCTATTAGTGCTAACTGTAGGACATCTGGCAGACGCATGGTATGAACAGAGTGAAACGCTCCTCTCAAAAATAACGCATCATCTTGCTTTCTTGATTGATTGATTGATTGATCGAATAGGATAGTAACCGATCACATATGACAGATGCCTTATTATTGGTCCTAAAGCTCCACTATGAAGGTCTGTTAATCTAGCTCTGCGACTGATAACGCCTTCTTGAGTGGCTCATTACAAAGTGTTCTGGTATATTTAATCGCAATTGGCAGCAACCACATCTACTAAGCCTGAAGCTGACCATGTTGTGCCTTACAGACACGTATTGGGTACTTGGCTGATTCGCAATACAATGAATAATGGCGAAATGGGCACTTCGATACTGCGTTTGCAGAGAGCATGAATTCTAGGAGAGTTTAAAAAAAGAATAAAGTTAGGCGAACGTACGTTCGCTTGATGCGCGGCGCAAATGAAGTATCTATTGTGATGAGAAGGCTGGTCAGCGAATCAGACGATGATGAGAACGGGGTCCTATCACGCAATCACGTTGCACTTTCGGAGGCGAAGCTCAAGCTTTCACAAATTTTGATTTTTTTCTTGCAAATGTGAAAGAGTGTTTTGCCAAAGAGCAGAAGTGAGCTTGCTCCTACACCTGTGGCCAAGATTATAAATGGGAGCTTGAAGTCTTTCATTTTCAGAACTCTCCAGGAGGCTTTGGTGGACAGGTCCTTTGGTGCTGGAAAATTACGATAACGGTAACGACGCTCGAATTCATTGAAGAGTCCTGCTTCGAAGATCCTCATGACGCTGCGAAAAGCAAAATTGAAGGAATATGAAAACAGTGGTTTATGATTGCTGTCGTGTTCTAAGGAAAGAAGTGTACGTTTAATGGCTCGTTTTCTTTGTTAGACACAATAGTCATGAGAACTAACAGACAATGATACCAAATAGAGTATAGGGCACATTTTGGAAGTAATTGTTATGCAATTATGTGTATATTGTTCTCAAGGCTGAATAAAATTAGTAATGATTTGTAAGCAAGTCTTTTGACAATAATATTAACTACTGTGCAATAAAAACACTATAAAAACACAACACAGGAGAACGCAGCATGAGCGCCGGCTTTGAACAAGTGGTGTTATTTGTAAGTTTGAAAGACATTACATTGTACTTCCACAGCTCTCTATCATGGATCCATTGAGGAAGCTTCAAGTTCTATAGGGCCTCTTTCGCCGTGACGCAACTTTACTGAGCTGCCTGTGGTTAGGAGTAGCTTTCACGAAGACGTACTCCTTTCGCATAGGAATAGAAGATACCTCCAAATGAGACTCGTGTGACAATGATGAAACAATAGAACTTTTATGGTGTTCCTGTGATAGTTTGGTGATCGAGCGCAACGTGCTACACGAAATGCTGAACAAGCTAGATGATCAACGTTTCCCCGCAGAGAAGATCCGAGGATCACGGCTTTAAGCGTCGCAGGCCAGCAAAGCGACGCGAGCATTACTAGGTTTCCTTAAAAATGGACTGGATTAAGCGACCGCTTGTAAGCGTGCTATGGACAGGCGCACATATAACCCGGAGGGTGCTCTCTTACCTCTCCTCTTTTTCGTTTCTTTAATCTTCTCCCCCCTTCCGCCATTGCAGCAAAGTAGAAAACCGGACGTGCGTCTGGTTGACCTCTATGTCATTCATTTCTTTTCTTTCTTCCCTCCTCCTTGTCATTCGTGGATGTAGCATATACGCATGTTTTGATTTTCGTATAAGATCGTCTGCTGAAATTTAGCGCACGCGTTGTGTTCTCCCCGGTTGTGTTCGCAGACACATTGCATTGTCTCTATACGTCACACCTTCAAAGCTGAACCTCACAAAAGGACTTCCATGAATATACAGCCACCACGGATGATCATACGTCCGTATAACTGATTCTGTGATTAAATTCTCGAGTTTGTTCGGATAACAAGCAGCATGTTCGTATACAAGTACTTTCTCGCCCTATTGTTTTGCGTACTCTATTACGGCGGCATCTGGGGAGCTATTCTCGCGGTGTCCATCTAGTGGACATGTCCACTTCAGTGGAGTGCATTCGTTACTCAAAAAAGTGGTGGGCCGTGACGTTAAGGCAGTCTCAACAACGTCGACCTACCGAACCCGCCAGCACATTGCCAGTGTAAAGAGAACGAAGACGGACCAAACGTACCATTACAGGACTCTCAACAAACTTGACAAGTCTGCGCTTGCGTATGGACGTGTTGATATGTTCGAATACCTGTGCAAGAAATGCGTACTTGATTTCAAGGCGCGTCAGGCGGGTGGCCGCGTTAAACCTAATTCAAATGCTAATGTAGTTAGAGTTCATGCACGGCCTCCGAGATGTTCGTCCAAAAGCTGATCTCTGGGGAAAGCATTCGTTGAAGCGAAATGCATGCCGTCTTTCTCATTTGTGTCGAGAGTAGTGAAAAATTCGTGACGTCCAGTTGATCGTTGCGAAAAAAAAAAAGACCTGAAACAGGCGGTGCGTTCTTCGCCGAGTCCCCGCCAATCAGTGGTGGCTGAAGTGGTCTATCCCCTAAGTGGACACCTTGAGAATCCTGCCCCTGATGGCACGTGAAACTTGCTGTGATTTATTATGTTCTCCTCCAGCATACTGGCCAACCGAGCTGGGTGCCAGTAGCCGTCTCAGACACCTCCAAGATTACGAACACAGAATATGGTGACTGGTTCCTTCCGAGGACACAATACTGTCATGGTACCTGCGATGCTTACGTCAGCTACCCTATAAAACCCTAGCAAAGTCCAAAACAGATTCGTTGTGCGTGTTGTTTTGTCGCAAGCTGAACAATGTGTGCGCCTCTGACACTTAGACACGAAGCTTGGACGCTGAAGAGTAAGCGCGCCAGCCCTCACCCGGAGCGCGCAACTGGCGTCGGCTACTGCTACAATTTGTTCAAGGTGTTATTTCCCAAAACAACTAAACCTACTGAGTCATCCTGCCCCACTCCGTTTCACGAAAAGAGTGCTTTCGTCAGGAAAAATACACAATACTGACTTTTTAGTGATTTTAACAGCGTGCTAGTAATACAAAAGGACAGTTGTTACCAAATAGATTATTGTAGGGGCAATGCCGTTTTTTTATTAAAGGGTCCCTGACACACTATGTCAGAATGATTACACAACGCTTCCTATTGGTAGTCGAGGCTCCTGGGAAAACAGATGACACAAACAACACCTGGCGGATCGCGGCCTGGCGTTTAAAATTAATTCTGAAAGTCAGCTAGAAATCGCTTCCTCTTCTCTCGACACATGATGTCACATGCCCAAATTACTGCGCCATATACCCACAGTGCAATGGCATTGGCCGATTTGAGCAATCTAAGCTTCATAGTGTTCACAGTCACCGCGAGATGCTGTAACGTGCCCGCGTGCACGCTCGTGATCTCGCTGAAGGTAAGCTAGGCGTTCAAAAAAATGATAACAAAGTGCTCAAACTCATTACGTGTGCTGACAAAGAGACTCATCTTGCCCTTGTCCTCCCCTGGTACAAAACGAGAGATAATGCGCCTCCATCGTGCAGGTACTCCCTGTAACTCGGATCGCACATCACAGATTGTAAATATTTTTGTTAAATGTTACTTCGTGACTCAAGAAGTTGTTTCAATGAAGGTCGATTACTTGAAATGCGTTGTAGGGCGTCTTTAAGGACGAAAAATTTACAGCGCCAGCCGGCGGGACGCACTTTATACTCACGCATTCTGAACCACATCCTCGTAGGGTGATGTCGTACGTGCTCGAGGCAGCACGTACGACATGGGCCTAAAGCCCAGCCAGAAGTCGTTGGAGATCTCAACTTGTCCCCTGGAATGCTTGCTCGTACCATTGCAGAATGTGCATGCTGGTGAAGAACACTGCCTCTCCCCGCCTCGTACGCTCGGCACAAGTGTTGAAGCTGTCGGCGATCAATGGCGACCACTTGCGCACAGCTGCTCTGAGCTGCGAAATGTGGGCGCTCCTGGATTTCTGCAGAGAGATAGCACGATCGTTGCAGGTCATATTGCCACGCTCCTTTTTCAGGCTGTGCTATCGTGCCATTCCACGTGTAAATGCTGTCTTTGCAACCACACTGATCGACTCTACAGAACCTTCGAGATAGTCGTAGAATCTCCCGGTGCGATTACGCCCACAACGAGAACATTACAGATTCTTCTGGAACTTACGTGGCTGCTAGAAACAGTGCTGGGATATTCGACGGCACATGTATAAATGCCGACGAGCGTCATTGCTTGTCAGTTGATCGACGGCCGCCGCTCTGTTCGCCCCTGTCAGTGCCTGTGTGTTGTTGTAATCTGACGTTCAGTTTTCTGGCCATAAGTTAAGCCAATTAAAGTTTCATGTTAAACATACAGTCTTCTGCCTTCGTGAACGTCAGGACCACATGACAATGCCATTGATTTGCATATCATTTACTCCGAATCAAGTCAAAAATATGTCACAGTTTCAGCAATAAAAGAATCTCTTCACACAAAATGCAAAACAATGTATACTTGTTACAGGTGCTTCTACCATAGAGAAATATACTATAGAAAGAGTGGCCACTCGAGTCTTTTCGCGGCCGAGCAAGAAGGGGTCTGACCAACATCTAGATGGCGTACACACGCTCGCTTCTACTCCTTTGTCAAAACATGTAACAGCTGCCCAGAGAGCACAATGAAAACCCAAGTTTGGAATCAAATGCTTGCAAATAATTTTTATTGTTTTGTGCAATTTTTCATATCCGCTGTACATCGTACCCCGCTGAAGACGTTTAGTGCTTTACCACAAAAATCCGTAAAGTCTGACTAGGAAGTCTTGTCATTCTACATTTTTTTTTGCACAAAAGGTGCTGATTCATGTGTTTTAGATGTACTGTACATGTATTCCCCTTGTGGAAGCATGCATGGTGTTATAGCCTAGTGGTAAAGGCAGTCTTTTTCGGAGCATAAGGGTGTGGGTTCAAATTTTAGCATCAGAAAGAAAAATTTTACTTTATTTACGCTGAAGACATTATCGGGTCTGACCAGCCACTCGTGGCGCTGGAAGCAGCGCAGTAGCTTGGCCTCAGGGCTCTACGGGAGTGTCCGCTCTTTATGTAAGTATGTTTCTCCATCCTTAACTCTCTAAAGAATCGAGTATTTAGGAAGTGTTTCTGTTACGCAACTTAATTTGTCATCTACTTCGACTACTTTTCTGGCGCTATCACCATGGTTCCGGTAGTTCGCTGTCGCGAACAGTGCACGCGTTATCAGTGTGACATATCATTCCTGACAGGAAAGTGGCAGGAAACGCAAGCAAGCCAGATGACGATCATTGTTGTGTGGCAGAACTACTCCCCGAATACTTCGTTTTTTCTTAAGGTGTATAATTAATGGTACGCACTTTAAAGGTGACTGAAATAGTGACTCTAGAAATTTTCAGTCCTCTGGAATGCATGACACTCTGCAAATTTCTGTGCCACCAGGGAGGGCTAGGCGTCGAGTTTATTATTGCTTTCCAAAAATCGTTGGGACAAGGTTTCTTTTGGTAGTGTCTGTTGTTGTGTTCCACAACTTCTTCACGACACACCGAGTCGTGCATAGATGTACGCTGTACGTTAACACAAAAGCTAAAATCTTGTTATCCAACATCACTGACTTAATGTTTTTGTACTTTTGTACAAGTACAGTGTCTTTCCACAGAATTCTGACGATATATCAATTAACGAGACAGACGGATCTTACTGGTTTGCAAAATCTACGGAACAGAGCGAATACCCATTATTCTGTGACAAATAAGAATCTTGTCAATTTTGTTACCATATCAGTCCAATGCTCTCTTAACTGTGATGGTTACGTTTCCGAACGAGTTGCCCCATACGCAGGCTCGCAGGCGGCCTATCCGAAGCACCGTCAGCAGTCTTTCTTTCGGGTCCTGAGCCTCTTCGAGAATGGGCATGTTGAGTAAGCTGATGTAGCCACCCGTGAAACAGTATGACATGATGAAGAACAAGAAGGGAACCATCGCTAGTAGTATGAGCGACCTTGGCTTCTGGTCCTGTACAGCCGGTAGACCTGAAAGTTTGAGTTGATTACGTGGGGCGTGAAACAGCAACAGTAATTTGGAATAGTCCGTTGTTTATAAGCATTGCACGCAACGATCCTGCCATATCATCTTCAGTTGCGAAAAGGAAACGCAGAACGCATTTCATGCTCCGTTATGCGTGGCCCGTAGGTTACATGTGGCCCACGGAGTTTTTTACAGGGTATGTGTACTGTTTGTTGAGTGACTTCTGTTGAATGACTTCACAGACTAACAATGCTTGTTGAGTGACTTCATTTTCTCTAAAACATGACCGTAATTAAAATATTGCCACCTGATTACAGTATATAAAAGGTTAAATAGAGCAAGCTTTCAAAAAGCAGGTGCTTGAGTACTTTTGGTGTATACCGTTTGGAAAAAGGCATTTTTGAATTAATCCAATTATGCTGCATTGTAATAGAGATTTATAACAGTGAGCACTATCTGCTGTTCCTTGGATTGACGCTTTGTGTTGTACTTTCGCTTCTTTGGGTAAAACACTTGCCCTAAGAAAACACTGAACTTGTCAGCTTAGTTCCCGCATTTAGTAATCGTGAAGACATCCTATAAAGAAAAGAATAGAAAATGTAAAGAAAAGGTTAAGGAAAAAAGGCGATCAACTTAAGAAGAACGAACTCTAAACAAAAGTAGCGTGATACTTCTTGTCGTGATCAGCACCGTCAGTAGCTTATGCACAACGCCAAAAATCTTATTGGAATGCATTCTTCCCTTCTTGCAATTGGAAAAACGATGAGTGGACTTACCGTCCTTTTATGAACACAAATGAGACAATACGTTTTATATATACTAAACTATCTCACCATGCAGTCAATAAGTATACGTTTACCTGGGTTCTGGGATGGGACCCTGATCTCATCCAAGTAGATGGCAGTGAGCGACCACACCTTTAAGCCAGGGACAACCCGTAGTAAAAGGAAAAGTACCGCTAGGGACACTCCAAACATGCACCAAACCTGTAACAAACAACGCAGAACAGTAGGGTACACACAATAACACTCATGATATTGCGTTCTCTCTACGAATAGTCATCATCATAGTAGCACTCAACAATACACGTTAGAGCTCACTCGCCGTAAATCTAGCCTTACACTCATCGTCCTAGCCTCCTATGCTCAAGGAAGCAACGAACGTCTGTGTTGGTTATGCGTACAGACGTTTTTTTTTCCTTGTCGCACGGTTTTGGAACCTGCCAGCGATCGAGAAGGCGGTGTGCTCGAGGCCGAATCACGTTGTCGCAGTTCAGTCTTGAAGCTGAAGCTCTAACGTCCTCCCGGTATTGTTGGTCTTTATGTCAGGAACGAATAACGTAGTATCGCCTGTCAAGTTTACGGTTACCACAGTGCTCAGGTTTCACATATTGCTCTTGCTCAAATCTCATCTGTACAAGACGTCGAACCATGATACACGAAGTATCCAAAAAGTCAGCTGCGGTGGATCAGAGGGCTACGGTGCTCTGCTTCTGACCCTGAGCTCGTGGGTTCGATCCTGGCAGTTGCATTCGGTGGAGGCGAAATGGTTGTCTCCTGTGTACCGTTCTATGTCAGTGCACGTTAAAGAATGACATTATGTCGTCAAAATTACTGAAATACCATAACTACGGCATCTCTCGAAATCATGGGGGCGATTCTCGCGGTGTACAAATCGTGGGGACGTTTCATTCGCCGAAGCGCTTTCAGTTACGCAAAAAAAAAAGCGGTGAGTCGTGACGTCATGCTGCGCTTGACACGTCGGCGAACCGATCTCGCCAGTACATTCCCAGCGTATAAAGAAACTAAGTGGACGAAATGTAGGGTAACAAGACTTTCGAACGTCTGCACGTGCGTATGAGCGTGTTGAGGTGCTTGAAGAGCGATGCAGGGAATGCGCACAGACATTTTAGGAGCGCAACGCGGGCGGCCGCGTGGAGACCAATTCAATGGCTAACGTGACTAGAGCCTACACACGGCGTCAGAGAGGTGCTCTAAGAGCGGATCTCTGGGGGCTGCATTTTCTGTGGAGAAATGCAGTCCGTCTTTGTCCTTTGCGTCGAGAGCTGTGAAAGCTACGTGCCGTCAAAATGACGTTGCGGAAGAAACACCGGAAACAGGCGGCAAGCTCGAGCCAATCAATGGAGGCTGAATTGGACGTGTCCACGAGTTGGACACCGCGAGAATAGCTCCCCATATCGTGATTTTGGGACATCTAAGGCGAAATGATATTATAGGTGTCTTACGTAGGATGCACAATCTCCAACTTTAAACAAGAATGTGGGATTTCATTTCAAAGCAGTTCTTACCACATCGGAAAAAATGTTCAGGACCGTGAAGCTGCCAGCGAGGGTAGCTGGCGATGGATATAGATAGGCAAAGTTGTAGTACCTTATAGGGAATGTGAACTGCATGCTGAAAGCTCGGTGTTCGTTCATAGCGACTTAGTAAAGCACGATGTCCGATTCCTGAAAAGCACAGCAGGAATTGAAAAGGGGATCTGTTAATGGAAGCTGTCAGCACGACTAGCTGCGTGATGATGGGGCGCGATTACACAAATGTTTTTCTGTGGTTGTATAAGTTATGTTTATTGCTATCTGTAGTTTATGATCAACGACATTCACTCCACGAAATGGTACTATTATGACTGTATTACGTCAGCTCTTATAGTGCAATGAGCGGATACTCACTCCACGCGTGAGGAGTCCAGTCAGTGTGCCTCTCTGTGGGAACTTATCATCAGGCGCGAAGGGCAACGGAGAGGCGACTGGTTTCAGACATCTGGAACACAAGATGATTGATTGATTGATTGATTGATTGATTGATATGTGGGGTTTAACTTCACAGAACCACCATATTATGAGAGACGCCGTAGTGGAGGGCTCCAGAAATTTCGACCCCCTGGGGTTCTTTAACGTGCACCCAAATCTGAGCAAACGGGCCTACAACATATCCGCCTCCATCGGAAATGTAGCTGCTGAAGCCGGGATACGATCCCGCAACCTGCGGAACATAACATGATTAACATTGCCAAAACGAGCGAAGAAACTAAAAAAAAAGAGACCCCGTGATCGCAACTTCCACGATCGCCGTGAGCTCAAGCTTCTATATACTTGCAAAGAATACGTGTCGTCAGGCACATCAGGTTGCTTGGGGATTTACCAAATTTTCTTTTCTTTTTTCCTCCCTCCTCTCTCTCCCTGACACATGTGTCTTTGTAATACCATTTCCAAATACCGCAGTATAATATAGATAACAGAATTAATTCCTGGTTAACCTCCCCGTCTTTTCTTTCCTTTCTTCCTACCGAAATTTCTTGTACCGCGAAGAACAAGCACACTGGTGATTCAATAGTAACTATCTCTTATTCTACTATGACATTACTGCTATACAATGTTGTAAGAGGATGCTCGCTAAGCCAGAAAACTGCTACGGCGCTGTTTGATCACGCTTGGTTTTTGCCACATTTATGGAGCAACGGCTATCACGTCCATTACTAGGCCCGAAACTCAAACACACGTGCAACACGACCATTTCAGTCGATACCATGGAGTTTAAGCGCCAAACAGGTTTGACGTCATTAATTCGGCCAGTCAATAGTTTGTCTTTAACAATAAATGCATGCTGGCAAAAGGAAACTGACACAACCCAGCAAGTTCAAATAATGTTGCTACATTCCAGCCGGCCGGTCACCCAAGGAAGTTTTGAAATTCACGTAAGTCCCGTTGTTAGGACTGAATGCAGCACGCTCAGCTACTGAAGAGATGAAAGTTTTTAATTTCGTGATTACCTGGTCTCTCCTAAGGTAACAAACATCCTTGGTTTGTAGTGTACTTACGTTCAGCAATCTGCGCATCATTGACAATACTTCTTCGTCAGTAGGAAAGGTGCACTTCTAGTAAAATAATTGAAACAAAATACCAGTCATTAATCCTCCTGTAAAGTTTGTATGGTTACATATAAAGTGTAGAGAATATTTTTCCATCTCAGATAGGTAGTTGTCGATCTAACATAGGCAGCGTGGCTGACTGTCTCCACTTATATGAATAGAAGCCCCATAATATAGTGCGTCTTTTATTTCTAGAGAGAATTCGAGCAGATGAAGCAAGGCGCAATGGTAATCAGCTTACTTTACACATTCCAGAATAATACACGTAATATATCTTATATAAGGTACATTCTCGGTACATTACTTGTCTTGACCCTACTTGGAAGATTGATTGCCCTGAATATTCTCTTCTTTATGGTAGGCATGCGCGCATCAACGGGAGATCATCTAGTACTAACTATGCTTCTTGAAGTTTTTTGAACTCGCGGCCTTAAAAGAGTGGACCTTTGAAAAAAAATGAAGCCGTGCTGTGAGGTAAAGGTCTACAAAAATGTTAAGTTAATAGCAAGAATGATGACCGAAGTATTATAGTAGTGGTAGAACCTCAGATTATAATCTTTGAAATTGGTCACTTCCAACTATCAATAGAGAGCCCTGAACATTTCCTTCGCAAGAGTTTAAGGCCACCCCACGTCTTTGCTTCTTTCATGAGTTATCGTAAGGATTTTGCATCAACATACTGCGAAGACTGGACGATCGGCCGCATCCCGCGTGTGGTCTGTTAGAACACCGTCTCCATATCTTCTCGGCCAACAGTGCAATGAAGGTTCTCTTGAGTTTTTTAGGACGACCGGCTCTTAAGACCACTCCTGCCTTGTGGTGCAGTCCTGCATGCTTCAGTGATTTTTTCGCTTTTTGTTTCTTTCAAGATCTCTATTCCTACAATGAAGGAGCCAACCGTAAGTTTTTCCTGGTTAACCTCGCTGCCTTCAACCTTCCTTCCTTCCTTCCTCCCTGCCTTCAACCTTCCTTCCTTCCTTCCTTCCTCCCTGCCTTCAACCTTCCTTCCTTCCTTCCTTCCTTCCTTCCTTCCTTCCTTCCTTCCTTCCTTCCTTCCTTCCTTCCTTCCTTCCTTCCTTCCTTCCTTCCTTCATTCCTTTCTTTCTTTCTTTCTTTCTTCCTTCCTTCCTTCCTTCCTGCATTGCAACACCCAGCTAAGCCCTACAGCTCTCATGCAGCACATTTATTATAAAAAATGGCTGCGCAACACTGAAATAAACACACCAACGTTTCTTCAGTCGCTAACAAAACATCGCAAGCAAGCGTGAGCACGTTGGAGCGTTCTTCCTTCGATGGTGGTGCGAGCATAAACGAATTCGCCCGGAGTGGTTTGGGCCAGCGAGCTAAGACGAGTTTTCCGGAACAGTTCTTACGTTTGGCGTTGCTCGGACCTAGTAACACGTAACCCTGAAAAGCAAAAAAATTGACATTAAACGGGTTTCTAAAAAGCAAGCAACTTGAGCTAAGATAAAACTACGCCATAGGTCTTTTCGACACAGCAAGCGTATACGTTAACCTATTCTGAACCAACGTAAGAAAACCACAAAGTGAATGGTTTACTTTTACCTGTTCTTCTTTGGTTAACAGATAAAACGTACATGGTCCTTGCTCCAGTATTAATTTCTCAAACACCGATCCGTGACCTGGCACAATCCAGTATGAGTAAACCATGTGGGTCCACCGAGACTGTCTCTGTGAGTAGAAGGAAGCGACAAAATCATCCCATTCATTCAGAAGGTTGACTTCATTTCGAGTGGACACACAATACTGAGTAACAAGTTATAAAACACTGATTTGTGAGCCACATCATCAAGGAAAATGTTGGCCAGTGGGAATGTTATGGCCACATCCGGAAATGCATCGTGAAATCTGCGAGGCTAACTTATGTCACATATTTATTTATTTATTTAGTGAACTAATAATTATTTTTTATTTAAATTATAGGGCCAACTTTTTTCAAGGAGCCAACACAGGAGTGCGTACATTTTAAGACTTACACATTTTACCATTCCAGCTGACAAACGAATAAAGAAAGATAAATCATTGAAATGGAAACACATATGACCAAAAAGGAAAACATGTGGCCAAATTTGGACTACATACGAGCGCATGAAAAATAAATCTAGCAAATGATACGCTGAGGTAGCACACACAAGCTCAAGAACACGCACAGGAGCAAGCAATCGAACACCCGGCAAACGTAATTGAAATATAAAACGGGAGTAACGCGAGTTTGTAGCTTGAGTGAAACGGTAAACGATACAAACCCAATGAAAGTTAACCAACAAACAGTTTACGCGCACGGAAGTATACCGTGAAAAAGGTTACTCATATACATTGTGAGCTGTGAAAAGTTAAGAAGGAAAATAGTTGCATAACAATGTTTGAGATATGCTGGTACGGCAGCTGTGAAGGAATCGGTCGGGGATAGACCAATTACGTGACATGGAAGCTCGTTCACTTCTTCTGTCGTTCGAAAAAAAAAATCATGTCTTTGTGTCGACTCGTGGCCTGCCAATTGTTTTCACCATGCCTTCATCGCGATGATCTAGCGTTGTTACGCTGTATGCATCTAGTGAATTCCATTCTATATTCACTGTTTATAATATTGTAAAGTATTTGTAGTCGCCACAGTCTCATATGCGATTCTCAAGTAAGAAAACATTACCTAAATGTCGAAGGTTTGCAATATAGCCGTTGGAGGTTAATTTTAGGGCTTTTTTTTCTTTTTGAACGCGTCTAATGCAATCGATATCACAGTAGGCTTTCCAAACTACGTCAGCATATTTCAATAACAATCTAAATTAAGCCTAGTTTGGAAGTGCAATGAGTCATGCGATTTCTTTGCATGTACTGTTTTCTAAAAGCTTTGGGAACTGTGTATAGGACACGATACTCCAGCCAATAGTATACAACTCATATAGAATCTCAAATATTTGAATTAGTCTACTGAAGGTAATGGAACATAATTGATCTTATAGATGCGAGCTAGTGACCTCTTCTCGCGAGTAAATTTTGTCTTAACACACTTGCTAACGTTTAGGCATATCTGGAGCAGTTGTTAACAGCTGATAAGAAGTTGTTTTGTTTTTGTTGATCTTTTCTTGACAAAACATGTATTTATGGAATACAGTCATCTGCAAATAAATGGCAAGGTACTGGTGAGGTAATCTGTAAATTGCTAATATAAATTAAAAAGCGTAATGGGCTGAAATCTGAATCCGGGGAAAAGGCTCAGAGAACAGAGGCAAAATCCAGCTGCGAGCCATGGCAACTGCCTTTCAATGAGTGCCAATCGGAAGAATTCCCGTCGAATCATAAATAGGCGTCCGTTTATGAACACCTTATTTTTCTTTCTATTAAGCGAGCTGTGTTATAAAAACCCCGAGCATCTGTAAGCAAAAAGCGGAGTGATGAAGAAACAAGCTTGCAGCGCAAAGCTTACTTACCAGCGGGAGGACATGTGTCAGGTAATTTTCTCGCGAGAAAAGACAGACTATGTGAAACTTTGAATTTGTGGAAAACCCGGTGACTATATACGCTCCATGAATTCGGAAGTGGTGCCTTTGAATGAACTCTGACAGAAAAGACGCTAATAAAAGATGAATGCAACTTTGAACTAATCATTCTTGCAGCAGCATCTGCAAAAGAAAGTGAAATTTTAGCAGCTTTTTGCTAATTGCGGCCGCCAGTTTCTACAAGTTCAAAGTCAAGATGTCTTCCTAATAAATAGATCTTGAAATTTTCAATAAAAATCAGGACGCAAAGCAAAACCGCTTGAAAGTTCGCGCGCGCATTTCGCAACAATAACGTTTGTCAGTCTACTTCAAGGCGCCCCCCCCCCCCCCAACGTTTTTCGTAGATTTCTTTTTTTGTGTGTGTGTTATGAGCAGACATATACTTAAGTGCAACAAAGAAGCCGAAAAAGTTTGCGAAATGTTCCGCCCTTACCGTATTCCTCGTCGAACAAAATTTCCACATGAGTTGCATTGAAGATCTTAACCAAAGCTTCCCTAATAAAGTCAGTTACATTGTTCGTGACTGTAAGGAAACAATTCATCTTGTACGACGACATCCTAAAGACTGAGATTAACTTGAGATAGAAATCAGAAACTCAAGTGCAATGTCTGGCTAGCAGGATTGAAATGTTCAAAAGGAGGTCTTCAAAAACAAAACACACACAAAAAAACAACATTGAGTGTTCTAGTTAAGACTGTAGACTTAGGTAGCAAGATAAAAAAATTTCACCATCCGGTAATACAGTGCAGTTTCAGGATAATTAGCTTACCAGTGAATCTACTGGATTCTTTGCCGCTCGCAGGTGAAGCGCTTAACAGAAAGGTCACAATCAACTTCCCCATGGTAAACATTGGGACAGCACTGCCAGAAGCTGCGCACCGCTCAGACAGCTTCTTCACGTGGCAAAGCCCTATCTTATTTAGGAAGATATACCTATCGAATACTTCAAGACGTACCTGGTATCATAGCAAATGAGAATATCGATGAAGCGCATGGAACGCAAGTTCGCCTTACGTTTCTGAGCAAGGAGGGCGTTTGCATATCAACATGACAATTTTAAGTGCGCGATCTATTTCTTCCTTACTTGTACGCTTTCGTAGGGCCTCACTGACGGTCATAAAGGACACCACAATTTGCGCATGCGCGCGCGCGCGCGCGCGCGTGTGTGTGTGTGTGTGTGTGTGTGTGTGTGTGTGTGTGTGTGTGTGTGTTTGCGCACGCATGCGTGCGCAACTATGCGACTACAGCAACCAGCAGCACTTTCGTAAGTTTGTAAACGAGAAATCATTTTACTTTGAGGAGAACTTGTTTCTGGGCTAGTTGGTGAGATAATGAAGGCATATATTGCCAGACACGCACACAAAAGAAATGCCCGTCTCATCGTCGTCTTCTTTCGTGTGCGTATTTTTGATCGCAAAATATAGGCCTGGAGCACATCAACGTGCCTCTTCTTCTTCTCTGAACCAGTCAATTAGCAGAGTGTGGCACGCAAGGTAACACTATCGAACGTCTTCTGTCTTGGGACGCCACAACATTCTGCGCCACGTCTGCAAATTACCGGGCCGGCACCTCTGAGGCAAGAATCTCGTGATTACGACAGGAATGAGTGCCTTCATTTCATAGGGGTGAAGAAGTTGCAAAGTCGCCTATATCTTCACGCATTATTATAAGCACGTTGAAAAGCAAAGCTTCTGAATCATGTTTTACAGCCCAGGCTACAATTGTAACCTTGACAGAGAAACAAAAACACCATCAAGTCTGCGTTGAATGCGCAGCACTGCCACAGTGAAAGCTAGACGAGTGTCCTTTTAAGCGCCTTTTTTTTTACACTCTTTGGGTAGCTACCGCAAGCACACTTGCAGGGTACTCACCTCGCCATTAGTCATTGTGTACTGGCAGCCATTCACTATGCCATCGTTCGCCATTCTCTGGAGAAACGTGGTACCTGCTGCACACTTGCAAGGAACTTAGTGCAATTTTTTGTGTGCTGTGTCTGACGACAATGAAGATATGACAGAAGCTTTTGTAGGCATATTCTTTCGAAGGTTTTTTTGTTTGCTTAGAAATATAACACCTTTAAATTATTACCTATATTACCTAATGAATTTGACCTTTCCTTTCAAGAAGTGAATTATTTTAGAAAGCAAGGCACAGTCGCATTCATGGCCTATCCACATATGTGGTTTGCGCCAATTTGTTGAGGAACCAGCCAACCAACCAACCACAATCTCCCACAGGCGCTGTCATAAGGCTAAATACTTAGTACCTGCTTTACAACGAGCACTAGGGCGAATATAGTTATTTTGCAAATATATATGCTTGTGTACAAATTATGCGCATTCAATCGGAGGGAGCGAATATATCGCGTTATAGTAAAAGCAGTTCCGGAATTTTTTTTTTCTATATGGTACAAGAGATGGGGACAAAAAAAAACACCAGAAAGGTTTATGAATAGCACCTCTTTAACTCTGAACGCGTTTACAACTGACACTGCTACAGATTTACGACCGCAACAGCAGTCGTAAACGAGTTCGTAGTCAAAAAAATTTCGCATCAGCCTACCACTGCGTAATTGCAGACGTGATGCAGATCATTTTAGGTAGAGTCGAGGTGGTCCACGTTTTATGAGGCTACTGCACATGTGTACAGTACAATCCACTGTTAAAGGGAACACTCGAATGAGCACTTTTTAATATTTCTGGCTTTCTAACTTCAAGTGGATGCGGAGACGTTGTTCGTGCACGGTACTGCTTTGTTAAAACGGGTCAACTCTCTCAGCCACATTTCAGAAATCTGAGCTACTGTGTTTTTGCAAGAGAACGAAATTCGCACGCGCAAGTGTTCCCTCTAGCAGCATGCACTCGTCTGTACATAATGTACAGCATATCGTCATCTACGTTTCTTTCGCACCGCCTGTTTTAACATTGCGACACTGTATTATATTTATGCAGTAGCAGTATCTCGCACTGCGTACGTGCGAACCACCTATAACAACTCACCGAAGCGTATGGCATGGGCCTCACTCAATACAAAAAATCTTACTGAATTAAGTCATCGATTCTTGGCCGATCCCCCTGAGTGGGTACGAGCCATGGCTGTGGAATCATCGTCATCATCATCATCCATCCCCCCTCCCCCCGAGTAGGTACGCACCACAATTATTAGGGGAATAGGATCAAGATTTCGTGTAGGGTTAGAGCATTCGATGGCCCATAAGTGACACCTTTGCTGCTCTATAACTCTTTGTTACTCATAATTACGTGATTAGGGCCTATTCGCAAGGCTCAGTGGTAGAATATTGGTCTGGCATGAAAGGGGGGCCCGGGCTCGAATCCTATTGCGTCCTTGGGGTTCTTTATCTATTAACTTTTTTATTTCACGCGATAGCGGTTACGGACAATTAAGCCGCGCACGTGACCCGTGTTGTGATCTCAGAACAGCTTTCGCTGTAAAATGAACGAATGGCCCGGAAACTAATAGGCTCAAGTTATGTGCAAAGGAGCTTACCATAGAAACCGTCATGTTTCGATGACAGCTGATATACACAAGAGAGTCATAAGGAACAACTTCGCGTTGAAAACCACGATGGATCATCCACCGCCGTTTTTTTGTGTTATGTATGCCAGAAATACTAAAGGGAGTGCTTTAGTATAGTCTTAGATATTTCTATGCATTGACGTTATAGAACACTGTCATTTTAGAAAGTAGTTCTATATAAAGAAATATTTCATTCACCCAAGTTTCATATAGTCGGTCACTCAGCACCATCTGAAACTGCAGAAAAAAGGAGCAACTTACTTGGAGATGTTCGTGAAATAATACGTATCTAAGCTTCCATCTCCTACAAAAAATAGCGTCATATGTATACTCTTATGACTGCCCGTGATGTGGAACCGCGCCCTAGGGTTTGTGTCGAGACGTTACGTTCAAAAACACATTCACGAACACATAACGAAAAGTTTTTGGCGGCTCGTCTCCTAAGCTTGAAGAATGCAGCACAAATGGCTGCTATATTTCCATACGAACACACAAGCTCACGCCAGCGGAGTCTTAGGCTGGTCGGGGTGCTTCACAACAGGAACCCTAACCAGCCTGAAGAACACTCGTCTACTTTTATTTGATCACTAAAGCTTTCAATACTATAATTCAGGTGATAAATTTAAGGCCAATTTACCGATGTTCTGTGACAGAATCATAACGCTATTAAAATGCATGGCTAGCATTCACCGTTACTTCAAGTCCGTGATAATTCAACGGAAAAAAAATAGTACCGCTAGGGACACTCCAAGCATGCACCAGACCGGCGAGAAACAATCACTATAATTTAAATACCGTCAATATGTCATTAAACACCATCAACATCTTGAATGTTCTTTTCTCTTTTATTATGACAACTCTCAAGTGATCACGTTGCGTTAAAGCCCACTAGACGTGAACCTTCACCTGCTATATGATCTGTGAGGTCACATCAAAGTTGCCAAAGAGTAACTGCGGGCCAAAGCTCACACGTTTGTGACTGCTGCGTAAGTTCAAGTGCCACCGCACATATCTTTAGTCATAAAACTTGTCCCTTATGAGTAAAAGTAATGAATTCTATCAGTAAATTTTCACTGAAGTTTATCAATACTGTGATGTTGAAGTTTACCGTTGATTTTGCTGAAATCTCATTTGCACAATACCTCGAAATTTCACATTGTCTTCAGTATTTTTGCACAGGATTTCGAACTGTTGTAGACAAATTACATGTGTGATTTCGTACATATATGATCTGGAAGTAAACAAGGATAAGTGATTTTGTTTCAGTGCAGTTGTTACCGGATTATGGTGTCACCGTATTATTGAAAAGATCTTAAGGGCCATGATGCTGCCAGTGAGGGCAGCTGGCGACGGATTTAAGTAGGCGAAGCTCTATTACTTGATAGGAATTAAAAATTGCATCCTGAAAGAACGAAGTTTGTTCATGGTGACTTGGTGAAGCATGATACCCGATTCCTGAAAACGAGAATGGCTATCTGTTAAAGAAATCCGTTTCCAGGGTCCACGCGCTAAAAATAAAAAGTTAAGGTCATTGAACTGAGCGGGTTGTCACAACAATGTTTATCTGTAGTTGTATGAGCAGCGTTCTTTAAAATCTGTAATTTGCGATCTATAATTCAGACCTGCAAAAAGCTGCCTGGCAAGTGCAGTCAACGAATGAGTACTCACACCATGCGTGAGGAGTCCAGTCAGTGTGTCAGGCTGGGGTAACTTGTCGTCAGGTGCGAAGGGTAGCAGAGAGGTGACTGGTTCGAGACGCCTGGATCACAACGTGATTAAAAGTGCAAGAACGAGGTGCTGGTCTATAGAACAGACCCCGATGACTCTACCTCAGTGATCGTCATGTTGTCAATACTACACACGCACTTGCTACGAGACCGCTACACATACTACGTTGTGGCATTTGCAAATAATTCTGTTTTTTTAAAGAGCAATATAGGGCACTCGTGAGTCATGCTTCTGTAGCGACAGACGGTTCTTCTATGCTGTAAGGGGCAAATGGATGGATGGACGGATGCTATGATGTCCCCTTTATAACGAGGTGGTGACATATCTGCCACCAGGCTCGAAAGACAGAAACGAAAACTTTCTTTTTATATTAGCCTTATGCTTTATCTACTTCAATCCAATCGATTTTATTATAGCAAAGAAAAATGTGAATTCATAGTCCACCTCTCTGCCTCTTCGGGCATAATGACCTCATGGATAGATGGATGGATGCTATAAGCATCTCCTTCATAACAGGGCTTGAACTGCACGATGCATGTGTAGATTATGCAGAATCAAATGCTCTTAGATATTTTCATTTTTTTTTAACTTTCATTTTCATTTTCTTTTATTAAGGATCGCACTGCATCTCTTGCCACGCGATGGCGTTGCTGTACATGTCTCATTCAGCATATACAGTAAATTTAGGCGTTCCTGACGTTCGCTCTTCTTTATTTTATTTTTTACGTAACAAGTTAGTACTTAACGGAGCCACTTTATTGTACACGTCTGAACGGCAGTTTTTAAATTGAAAGAAAATGTAGCTAGGAGTGTTAAGTTATTTTGAACACACCGAAGCTCCTCCGAGATCTTCCTACGAGCAGCGGTAAATTGTGTATATAAATGTCCCACCGTTATGATGCCGCGTTGCAGAAAGGTCTAAGGCCGCTAGCTGCGGTGTGAGTGATCACTGGGGCGAATCTCTGGTCGGGTACTTCAAAATGTTTTCTAAAAATTGTTTTTTGTACATTTTTATATGTATATAGATGCATATACATATACGGGACATAACAGTGACGGCAAAACTCCGCCGAGATTGTTCATACAATTGCTATCGTAATAAGACATGCGGTATCACGAGGGTACCCTTAAGCTCGCGACAAGAGCGCTGCCACATCAGAAGAAGAATTGCAAGCCCAGCGCGAGATCTCGAGAGAACGGAGCCTCGGTTTGTCCGTCGGTCCAAGTCGCCGCAGAACAGCCTTGTGATTTCAAAGCGAGTAAGTCCTCGTGGTGCTTACATATCAGCATGCCTCCCGAGAAAAAGAAAAAGAAATCGCGACGTCAATCCAAGAAGGGCACTGCGTCAAAATCTCAGTCGACAAGTGCGGCTGCGTCGGCAACTATGGCCGTGTCGGGGACTACCGCTGAGTCGGGAGCAGCGGCAGCGTCGGCAGAAGGGGAAGCTGAGAACGAGCAAATGCAGCAAGGCGCAATCGCTTATGGCCACGGAAGCTTCCAGGAGCGTATATTCTACTACGGCATCGTGGCTGTTATAGTACTGATGTGCCACCACCGTGCCTTCTCGTTCATCTCGCTTCCCGTGGATCACTGGTGCAGTCCGACCAAGCAGTTCGCCAACCTCTCCGTGGCTGCATGGAAGAACATCGCTATTCCGGTCGACGAGGCCGACCGCTACAGCACGTGTCTTGTCTACGCGAACCCCGGTCACATCAATGACACCACGGTGTATTCCTGTGCTAAGTGGGATTACGATGGCAGCTCCAAACAGCAGTCCGTGCGCACTTTTTGGAACCTCGTATGTAACAGAGCCTGGCTGGTAACTCTGGCGGAAGCAGTGTATATGAGTGGAGCAGTGCTTGTTGTGCCTGTGACGGGCTACGCCTCTGACACAATGGGTCGCCAGCCGGTGATCATAGGAGCCGTGTTGGGACTCGTTTTAAGCTCTGCTGCGAGCTGCTCGGCATATTCGTTCGTGATATACCTTGTCGCCAGGTTCATTACCTCGGCATGTGCCAGCACTGTGAACATGCTGACCATCATCCTTCTCTTCGAAATCATACCACTCGAGTGGCGGACGTTCTACATCGGCTTCGTCGCTTCCTTGGGCGTCGTCGCGGGCGACGTGTACTTTCTCGTGCTGATGCCACTGAGAAAACACATCAGCTGGCGCTTAATGCAGATGGTTGTTGTGGCACCCACGATACTGCTGCTGTTGGGTCGCTCGGTCATCCACGAGTCTCCGATATGGCTCATTTCAATGCACCGCATGAGGGATGCCGAAGCTGTTATGCTTAAGGCAGCACGGTTAAACGGCGCACGGCGCGATGATGCTGAAAGGTCCGTGGAAGCCTTAATAGCCGACTTGAGCAGGACTGGTGCAAACCTATCCATCTCCGTCTGGGAAACCATCATGTCGGCAACGATCCGCGTGAGAGTGATCAGTGTATTCTTTTCGAACTTTACCATCATGTTCGCTTTTTTTGTCATCACTGGAAGCAGGCTCCTTCAGGGGCAGGGTATCGTCAAGATGGTCTCCGTCGCCGTCCTTGTTCTGGGCTACCTGGCCATGTACCTCGCCTTGAACTACTTCGGGCGGCGGAAGCTGCTGACGGTCCTGCTGGCTCTCCTGGGCGGAGTGAGTGCGCTTTGTGGCCTTAGCATCTATGCGCAACAAGTCGAGGTGTCGTACGTCCTATTGATTGCTGCCAAGGCCACGGCAAGCGTCCTGATTCCGACCAACTTCCTTTACATCGCAGAACTCTTTCCCACCACCATTCGCAGTGCTGTTTTGTGCGGCGCTTATGCTTGCGGCCGCGTAGGAGGTGTGCTGGCCGCATGTGTGGCGCAGCTGATGTACATCGGCCGAGAGGATTTGGGTTTCGCGATTGCAGCCTTCGGAGCACTCGTCAACATCGTGGTCGTGATGCAACTTCCCGAGACCAGTGTCGGCACCGAAGCCACCGGAGAAGTGAAAAAACGCAAGGACCTCCTCAACATGATGCAGCGAAGCTTGGCGCCGCTGCGCCGTAACGATCAACGAACTCGCAGCAAGAAGGCTTTAGGTGGCACGACTAATTAGTTGGTCCCACGCATAGCTTCAATTTCGGTTTCTGGTTACACTTACATTTAAGCGTGTGAACCAGGTTCGATCGGCTAACAATATGCTGATTTACTTCTCGCAACGCATTGCTTTTCTTTCGCGAAATATTTATATTAGACCAGGATCTAGAGGCATATGCGCGTAACACCATCTCTCGTGGACCACAGCGGTGGCCTGCTGTAACTGAATGGAAAATAGGTTAAAAAACATATCAAACTACGCTAGTTTAAAAAAAAAGCACCATGCCTGCGTTGATGGCGCAGCACAGTCGCAGAAAAAGATAGAAAAAGAGGCCTTTCAGAGCCTATTCTAAACAATCATTGGGTAACTGCTACAAGCACACTTACTGGGTACCCACTACGGGATTAATAATCATAATTTATGGGTAGTAGGCCGGCATTAGTACTGCTATCCTTTGTCCATCTTCTGAAAAGCGTGGTATCCACTAAACACTTGAAAGGAATTTTGGGCCAATTGTTCATGCTGTGAATGAAAACGATGAGGAATTTTGACTGAAGTGGGTAGGCGCCACAGTTTATAAGTATAATCAAAAACAAGCTTTTGAAATAGGTTGGAGCATTTGTTACGCTATTCGCATTGTGGGACGCTTGGTGTTTCCTTTGCTGTAATATTGTTCATTTACTGTATCACTCATATAAACGTGATTCCTTTCCCGACATCAAGCTGGCCTAAGGCAAGTTTGCGAACAAGTCACAAGCACCAGCTTGGCTCAGTAGATGAATGCTGGGCTGGCGGCACGCCGTGGACCCGGGTTTGAGCTCCACTGTGTCCTTCATGGCTTTTACTTACCGAGTGTTTTTCTTATTTCGCGCGATAGTGGTATCAACACCGGCTGCGGCGGTGGACAACTATACGGCACCGCGCGTGACCCGAGTTGTGCCCCCATAACAGATCTCGCTGTAAATAGTCGCAGCTTTCCGCAAAGGTGAAGCAATGAATATGATAGCAACAAATTGTAATGTCACGCGAAGAATGGTAAGCAGATCGAAATGTGCCCCGCGTTGCTCATGCACGAATGACGCACGAGACGCGCTCACGAGATGCGCTCACATATACAGGGGAACGCAATTTAGTGTCACAGTTGGTACTTGGCCGTGTCTGAAAAGCGCGCCCTTTTCGTAAACGGAGACTGTGCAGCGAGTGCAGTGACCTTTGTGCGCCCGGTAAGAACAGAATCGTTCCACTGAAAGCTCAAGGCGTACGATTCTGCCCACCGCGAGATAAGCGCACGCACTCGTGAGCATATACCCCCCCCTCCCCTCCTCCGCGGGGAAAGTACGCGTGGGAGATGAATGCATGAGCACGCGCCGCCACGTCGTGATGATCTGGCGACGCACGCTCATTGCGCCATCTCACTGGTAATGCTTAAAGCACGATAATTTCCCCGAAATTGCCATTGCCGGCGGTGGCGATATAAATAGCTTGCCGCTTCAACGTTGAAAGAGGTGCTTTTTCGTAGCTCAGTGGCTAACGCCCCACACTCGCAAGCAAGACGTCGAACGTTCAATCCCGCGCACCGGAGTATTTTTCTGAATTATTTTCCTTTCCCGCGTTCTCTTACCAATAGATACGTATACATATATGGTGAATGACAGCGGTCACCAATGTCGATGCTGACGCTGGCGGCAAAATCCAGCCAAGAGTGCCGATATAATTTCTATTGCAATGAAACGACTCCCCGTTTTATACAGCGTGCACTTAATTGAACAGTATGGCAAATTTACACTGCCGCACTAAAAATCATGTGGCTTCCCACAGAGTTCCCACAATGGAATCCCATGTGTTTCTATGGGCATTGTTCAATTGCCTGAGAATCCAACCGATTTGTAGTGGGATACAGCAATTTTTACAAAATGTACCAGTAGGTTTCTTCTGCATATAATCAGGGGTCATTTTAGGGGCGAAGCTCCTTGGGCCGTGGGTCGTTCCCTCCTCTGTAGTCGTAGTAGTAGCATGTAGCCACCTCTAGTTTGTGAGATGCTCAATAGATAGATGGCATTGTGTGTGTGTGTGTGTGTGTGTGTGTGTGTGTGTGTGTGTGTGTGTGTGTGTGTGTGTGTGTGTGTGTGTGTGTGTGTGTCCCGGGGAATAATATAACTTTATGGCATTCGTGGTTTTCACAGCATATCCACGGAGTGAATTATGATGGGTGAGGCGAATCATTCGTGTGTCCGAGTGTCCATCCGTCCGTGCGTCCGTCCACGCTTCCGTCCGTCCAGTCATCTCTTTGTCCATGCTTCCGCCCGTACCTCCGTGCGTCCATCCATCCATCTGTACGTGCTTCTGTGCAACCATCCCTCAGTCCGTCCATCCATGCGTCCGGACTGATGGACGTATGGAAGGACAGACGCTTCGCCACACTCATCATCATTCACTCCGTGGACATGCTGTGATTTTTTCGATAACTAGTTTTTTTCAAGGCATGATTTTTCGCACCTACTTTCCTATCAGTTATGGTAGGTTGCCGTTCCGGCTGCCGAGAGATGGCGCCACGTCCAGATGTCCCCGATTTTTGTGAATGTGTACGCTATTTTATTGCTCTTGCATGTCCGTATACGTTCGCTGACGACGCACATAATGACGAGCTTTTGATGCCACACCTCTGCCGCAAACTTCCAATCCCAGCTCCTGCATCGCTTGCCGCGTCGGCGTAGTCTTAATATTGAAAAGAAGCACTTCAGTTCCGCCCAAGCTGTGACATGCGTGTTTTATTTTAACAAAACTTCAAATTCCGCAATATGTGGAGAGCTTTTTGGAACATCGAAACACGGAAGCAGTGGTTCGAAAGAACCAAACACACAGGGCAGGTGGGATATGAAGGTAGCACCTGTCCTGTGTCTCGTTTTTGCAAATGTGTAGTTTTGCCCTCTAACCTTCCCAAAAGTCTTTGGTTTGATTTGGCTTTACGAATAAGCTACTGTGTTAGCTATAATTTCCAACATGCTGCAAAGTACGATTTATTTCAGCATTAGTGTCAGACCTAAGATTATGGAACAATTCATGTTGGAATTAATGACAGTAGAACTACGGGATGTGTTAAACCAAAATATTTTGTACATTGTGCATAACCAGAGTTCTCGATTCTATGAGTTTGGGGAAACAATGCGAACTAGAGGATCTCATAGGCAAACAACCAGCTGCAAACAGCCACTCAGCTTAGCTTGTGAACGTTGAAAATCTGGATCAGTGGAGATTCTGGGCGTCCGCTCAGGGAATTTCGGGCCCAGACGTCGTCTGCGGCTACGACGTAGCAGTTACGCTTGCGTGGTTAGTGGAAAGCTTTGGCAGCTCGCTGCTAACCAGGGGTACTTGTGACATAAGCCACGCAGTCGCCGCACACCATCTGCCGTAAAACCATGTCGTGGCCTATATCCATACTTCGGAAAAAAAAAGGCTCTTTCTGGGGCCTACATAGATCAATCTATACGCTTAACATCCTTTCATGAGCGACTCAACTTCACCTGAAGGCACTATATGACAGCCGCTTGATCGGATTTTCAACGAGCTAGAAAAGTGATCCTGATTCCGAGCAGCACCTTGCTAAGAAAAGCCAGTCCGTCTTTTATTTATTTTTGTAATTATATCTTTTTTTAAAAGGCATCCACTTTAATTTCTGAAGAGAGGAAGTTGAAACGATTGAAGGAACAGCTTATACAAGTATAGCAAGTTGCAAAAAGCAAAGTATAAAATACAATAACAAATGTTTACAGGCTGTTCTTCAAACTGCAAAAAAGCTGCATTTTTGAAGCACGCAACAATAAATGCAATCCTCACTTCAGTTTCACTTGGTATTTTTTGTTTACAGAGTCAGTGAAGACAAACCACAACCTTTGATTTAAAAAATGCGAGCTTTTTCGTGGATAACAGTAAGCATTATTCAGATTCCTTTTTATTTGTGTCAACATTTCTCTGAACAGTGGTTCATTTTCAGTTATATGAGTTCGATGAACTATAAGCAACTTTTGAATGGTTGCCGAGAAGCATACATCGACACGCAAGCTTGGATGTGTTTATATTTATAGCAGTGCATGTTATAAAGAACGAATAGAACGTGGCAGTTCACATCAAAGATACTTCTTTGGTAACCTGAGAAAAACGTGCAGCTTCAGTAAGATAAACTAGGCACATAAACAGTTGATTAGTTGAAGGCGTGACCTATTTTGTCAACTTTGTCCGCAGCACAACGAAATGCTGTTCTTGCAAAAATCAGGCTTCTTGTAGATTGATTGATTGAATAATTCATTGATTGATTGATATTAACAAGCAACCAGTTGGATATCAGAGGTGCCTAAAGTCCAGTGATTGAACATATGAGGGTCCATTCATCATGCTCTATGACTTATATAGGCCCTCTTCGACAGCACGTCGTAAAGGCAGAAAGAGCCCAGTAACCGATTTCACATAAGTAGTCGCAGTAGTGAGTGTCACCGAGCGTTAAGTGTGCGTCCTAACAATTGGGGCATCCAGCTAGTACGCTCTATCAGCCATGTATATAAGCAGCTATTATAAATAAAAATACTCAAGAGAGTTATACCATCATTAGGATATAGTAGCACCCTAAATTTCTGTTAGTTGACTAAACCCGCAGCTAGTAGGTAAGCTGAAGTCGACACTGGGTCTCCCTTGTAGCCTTCTTTGCTGAAATGCCGAAGCAAATGAGCGCTACTCTGCTGTAGTACTGAGGACATGACTTATAAGCCATGGAAGATCGCCATCGCCTTTTTACGATGATGCTATAAAGTATGGTGCCTTTCTTTTTTCTTGCGAATGTGGAAGAAAGTTTCGAAAACGAGGACCAGTGAGCTTGCTCCGAAACCCCCGGCCAGGATTATGAACGGTAGTTTGAAGTCCGTCATCTTTAGAACTGGCCGAGGGTCTTTGGTAAACAGGTTCTTCGGTGCCGGGAAGTTATGGTAGCGGTAACGACTCTCAAATTCGTTGAAGAGTCCTGCCTCGAAGATCCTCATGACACTGCATGCGGGAAGAGAAAAACAACACAAATGCCGAAATTTTCAAACCATGCTTCGGGATTGTTGTCGCGATTCATGCTAGACGTATAGGCCCCTCAGGACCAACACAATCGAAGCTATACAGCACCTCATTCAAGCAACAGCTTGCGAGTAACGCTATAACGCTACAACGAACAGCGCTGCAACGGGACAAACAGCATGAACAATCCCGCAATAACACTCTCGATATCAGTTTACGGGACATTATAAACTTTGCCCCACTAGTAATGCCGGCTACATATATACTCACGCATTCTGAACCGAATTCTCGTAGGGCGATGCTCGGGGTAGCACGTAACATAAGGGCCTAAAGCCAAGCAAGAAGTCTTTGGAGATCTCAACTTGACCCTGGAAAGCTTGCTCATACCACTCCAGAACGTGTGCGCTGGCGAATAGCGCAGCCTCTCGCCTTCTCGTGCGCTCGGCGCAGGTGTCCAAACTGTCGGCGATAAATGGCGATCGCTTCTGTAATGCTGCTCTCAGCTTCGAAATGTAGACGGTCTTGGATTTCTGCGCAAAAAAACGACATATTTCTCGTAGACACACCGGTGCCAAACATGCGCTTATCTCTTACGTGACGAGAATGGACGTGCATAATGTTAACTTGGAACCAAGCTGAAAAACATTTGAGCTTCAGCCTTTAAAAAAAGTTTCGCCACCTGGTCGGAGTAATTATTGTGACAGCAATCGGAATGTAATGCGAAGAAAGTCTAGCAGCTAACTCTCTTGGATTTGATCTCACAAATCACTACGAAACGCCTTAAACGCCAAACGGCCTAAGTCAATACGTCTGCTCCAGGAAGCGAAGTGTTCTTCGTGCTGTCTGTCATCTAAACGCCTAGCAAGCAGCGTGAGCACAGCCCTTGTACGAGCGGTCTACTTGTGCCTGTCGAGACAGCGCGAGCGCCAGCGTCTACGGCTGTGCCCTTATGAGCACAATTTGCTGTTGCTGCTCTGACGCAGCACCCCTCACCTACCGACACCCAGAGTAACTGTACACGCTACCTTTAGGTAGCAGAGCAGCGCATTTGTTGTCTAACGCCGTTGGCAACCATTCACTACAGAGAAGCTGATGCACAGGCCCCACTGCCAAAAGCGGTCGCCGTCCACCATGAATCGGTCAAGTGACCGTCGTGCGCTCTGTAGCCCGTTAGCTACAAAGTGGTCCTTTTATTTGCTTAAGAGTCATGTCCTTAAGCTTCGACAGCAAACTATTTCTGTATAATCGGCACCATTTTTGACAAACATTATGAAACAAGCAATGTCGTAAGGCATAATGGGGCGCTCTTTGAATCACGGAGGACCTATATTTTGTGTTTGTGAGTTGTTAAACAGCGGTGGTGCATGCTATTCGGCACTACGCTATGGCTTTGGGCTTTGTCAATGGAGAGACATACTAAAATATGCTTTCAGGGGCGAAGCTCCTTATAGCGTGGGTCTGTCGCTCCCACTCCTCCACCTCCTCCTCCGTATGTATGTATGTATGTATGTATGTATGTATGTATGTATGTATGTATGTATGTATGTATGTATGTATGTATGTATGTATGTATGTATGTATGTATGTATGTATGTATGTATGTATGTATGTATGTATGTATGTATGTATGTATGTATGTATGTATGTATGTATGCATGTAAAACAGGGAAGTGGTGGTTCCAAATTCACATGGATTTTGCAGGTCCTGTTGATGGGTACCTTATTTTTGTCCTAGTTGACGCGGAAACAAAGTGGATAGAAGCAACGCCACTAAAAACAGCTACCACAGACACAACTATTCACTTGCTTAGGGAAATTTTTGCTCGTTTTGGTATCCCACAGTGCGTGGTTTCTGACAACGGCCCCCAGTTTTCGAGTGCGACGATGGCAGAGTTCATGCGTGAAAATAGCATACGCCATGTCCGGACGGCGCCGTGCCACCCTCAATGAAATGGACTAGCGGAGCGAGCGGTGCGAACAATAAAATAGGGCCTCAAGAAAAAGAAGCACGGCGCATTGCAAGAAAAATTGTCTCGTCTTCTGTTCCGTTACAGATCTACGCCTCTCGAGAGTGGCAAATCACCAGCTCAACTGCTGCTGGGATTCGAGCCCCGCACAAGGTTGTCCGCCCACTTTCCAGCAGGGGCAGTGCCTGCAGAGGCCGAGGCTACCCGAGAACGACCTTTGTTGGTCACAACGCCAGCCCTTTTCCCACCCGGAAAGCCCATCTGGTCCCGCCAATTTCAACAAGGGCAGAAATGGCTTCCAGGGACAGTAATAGCAACGAACGGCAAACGGATGGTGAAAGTGGAGACCCCCCTGGGGACCCAGCGCCGGCATGTCGACCAGCTGAGGGCACAGCTGACGTCAAGCACGCTGGAAAAGAACCCATCGGCAACCGGCACAACTCCAGCGGAAACTCAGCCGGCCACAGACGCTCGAGAAGCCAGTCCAACGACCATTGACTCCAGTCCGGCGACCCCTCAGTCGCCCGTCTCGACGCGAGCAACCAGGGCGCCCGAAGCAGTCCCAAATCTACTCCGTCGTTCAACGCGAACACGACACCCTCCGGAACGACTGGGCTTTAAAAGTGGGAAGAGATGCAGCGTTGGCAATAAACCACTATTCCCCGCCCATCCCCTTGTCACTAATTAGCAAGCCAGCTCCGATGTACTCGGCTGTCACTCGTGTCTCACGTGATTTCAGACTATAAAAAGACCATGAATCAAGGAATAAACTGTTCAGTTCATGTTGCCACAACGTTGCGTCACTTCACCGGTGGCACATACCCGCTCTAGAGTGGGTGTGTGTCACAGGGGATTCGAAATGGAGGTACATAGATTGTTCACTAGATGGACGAACGGACGGAAGGGTGGACAGACTAGCAGACGAATAGAGGCGCGGACGTAAGGACGGATGGACAGCCGACGAACGGACAGACAGATGGACGGACTCACGGACGGACGCATGGACAGACGGACTGACGCAGTGGATTGACGCACGGATGGTCGCGTGGATGGACGGAAGCAAGTACGAACGGATGGACGGAAGCAGGGACGGGCTGCTGGCCGCTTCACCCCACTCATCCTTCACTCCGTAGATATGCTGTGCGTTTTAAACAGTCCCGAAAGCAGTTGTTTCTTCTTTCTTCGCCGGTCATTGACACGCCAAGCACGCCAACTGGTCATCGGCGGCACGCTTCGTCGGTCGGCGACAAGCAAGTCGCCTGAAAAAACAGAGCGCGGCTTCATCGCGTAACTATGGTTGCTAACCAGGCAAGATGGCGGACCCATGCGCTACACTGGTCCCATAGGAAGTATACAGGTACTCGACCCTCACCCACCCACCAGTGCCCCCTTCACGCTGCTTCACCTGACTAGAAACGGGTGGCTGTCCTCTCTGTTTCCTTAGCAAGCGCGGCAGCTGCAGTGAGTGAAGTGACCTTTCTTTCTGAATCTTCAACGCCTGCTGTAACAATGAGAGAAGGCAGCTACAAAACTATGAACCATCTGTCTAATCCACCTCCAGGCATAAGCGAGGGAGAACAGGCGACCATACTGTGTCAGTTAATGTTCAGGCGTCTTCCGGCCAATCCGCACGACGAAACAAGTCATTCTGGGAGCCTTCGTGTGCGCGCCTCTATGCCTCCGTAGGCTCGAAGGCACGCACATGAAGGCTCTCTGACGCCGTTTGCCATTGCATCCTTTGCACCATCTCGCGAGGGATGGTGAACAAGCCTCTGCCACGCGGAAACGCCTTCGAGATGTGCGTGCTATCACCGGTAAATGGTGTACATCAGGGCGGGGCCTTTTTGTACAACATTAAGTTGTATTCCTCTATCGTTCGTGACAAAGACGAATTCTACTAATTTTTTTTATGTATGTGAGCCTAAGGTGTTCTTAACTGCGATGGTTGCGTTTCCGAACGAGTTGCCCCAAATGCAGGCTCGCAAGCGGCCCGCCCGAAGCACGTTGAGTAGCTCCTCTTTCGTGTCCGGTGCCTCCTCGAGAATGGGCATGTTGAGAAAGCTGGTGTAGCCGCCCGTGAAGCAGTAGGACATCACGAAGAACATGAAGTGAAGCATTGCCAGCAGTATGCGCACGCTTGTTTTCTGGCTCCATCTCGCTGGCGACCCTGAAAACATGGTTTGGAAACATGAGGTGGAGTATGGTATCAGTGATTCAATAACAGCCTCTTATACAAGTGTCATGTACGGTCGCGATCAATATGAGTTCCAACACGCTGTCTGTACTCAAAATAGCGTGTACACTACAAAGTGCCATCTGCATAAACAGCCACAGCTTTGCACAAAGGCGAAGCAATGAACGCGATAGCTGGAAGGTCAAACACAGAATGCCAAGCAGATCAAAACGTTCCCCGCGTTTCCGCTCACGCACAAATGACGCACGAAACATATGCAAATGTGCATATGAACGCGAATAAGCTTCTCAGTTGCTACTTCCGGTGTCTAAGAAGTGCACCTTTTTCGCAAACGGAGACTGTGCAACGATTGCATCGACCTTTGTGCACCCGGTAACTACAAAAGAATTGTTCCGGTGAAAGCCCAAAGCCATCATCTTCACCGCCGCGAGATAAATGCGGGCGAGTAGGCGTCTACCTCCCTCCTCTCCGCAGGGCAAAATACGCATGGGAGACGAGAGCGTGCGCCACCGCGTCGTGAGGATGTGGCGACACTAGGGAGCCTACATAGGCGGTCGTGTATAGGCTACCAAGTCGACGCGTGCCCATTGACGCGTGCATCTTGCTGGTTATGCTGAAAACACGCCATTTCCCCCCGAGATTCCTGTCACCAGCGGTAAACGGTAGATACAGATAGCTTGCCGTTTGAACGTTGAGTGAAGTGTTTTTCCGTTGCTGAGTGGTTAAAGGGACACTAAAGTCAAATAAATATTTATGTCATGGTGAAAGCTTAATATATGACTACATCTAAAACGATAATATTACAAACAATAGTGCCCTACTTAACGAGTAATTAGGGTGAATGCACAAGAACACATGCTCCGCAGTAGGACTTGCTCAAAATTATCCCGATCACATCAGACAGACTGCCTACAATTAACCACTAGTCATCGATCTAGCTGCACTAAATAAAGAACCTTCCGTGCATGAAGAGAAGCAATAAAATGCTGCTTGTTCATTTCTGTTTTATTTATAGAAAAATAACCGCCGGATGTTACTAAGGGAAATGGCGCAAATGATTCAAAAATTAAATTTTCACCTTTTTACACTGGACAAATGGTGCCATCTAGCGGGGTGCAGTTGAACCAAAAACGACTGCAATCTCGGAGCCAATGGCAGAAAATTGATCGAAGGCCGTTGTTGCTGCTGTGGCTCCCGCTGCTTTTGGTCTGCTGCTACTGGGGCAGTAAAGTCGGGCAACGTTGTGCATGGGAAACAGTGACGTGAGTCGTCACTGTCGGTCCGCTTCTTGAGGAGGGTAGTCTAAAGTGCGCTAACCCGATGCGAACCACTAAAACGTGATTTTATTTCAAAATAGGCCCTTTTTTGGCACAAAATCAACACTACGATGTTTCTAGACCGCTATTTCAACAATCAACTTCGACTTAATAGTTGCCTTTAGTGTCGCTTTAACGCCTTGCACTCACACTTCATAAGTCCCACATTCAATGCCGCGCGCCGGAGTCTTTTTCTGGATTGTTTATGTTTCTTACGTTCTCATATATAGAGATGAAGCAATGAACGCCATAACAACGAATGGGAAGGTCATGCGAATAATGGCAAGAAGATCAAAACGATCCCCGCGTTTCTCACGCAGAAATGACACGAAACGTACTCATACTTACAGATGAACGTGAATAAACGTCCCAGTTGTTACTTCGGTGTGCCTGAAAAGCAGGTCTTTTTCGAAAACGAAGACTGTGTAACGAGTGCTGTGACCTTTGTGCACCCGGTAACTGCAACAGAATCTTTCCGGTGAAAGCCCATGGCGTACGATTCTCGCCACCGCGAGATAAGTGCGCGCATGCGTTAGCGTCCAAATCCCGCCACCCTTTCCGCGGGGCGAAGTACGCGAGGAAGATGACCGTGCGCGCCGCCGTGTATTGACGATCTGGTGACGCGCGCTAAATACGCCACCTCTCTGGTAATGCTGAAAACATGATATTTGCCCCAAAATGCCCATCGCCAGTGCTAAGTGGTAGATATAATTAGCTTTCCTTTTCAACGCTTCAGCAGGTGCTCCATCGTGGCTCAGTGGCTAACGCCTCGCACTCACATGCAGGATGTCGCGGACGTTCGATTCCGCTTGCCGGAGTCTGTTTCTGGATTATTTTTTCTTGCGTTCTCATATATACATATAGATACGTATACATATACGGTGAATGATGGTGACACCGACGTTAGGGGCGAAATTCAGCCGAGAGTGTCCGTATAATTGCTATCTCAATAAAACTGAACAAAACTCGCTTATTTAGCGGTGCTTTTTCAACCTACTCAACGTTATTTGGTGTCATTATTCAGGCTTGGGGTCACATCTTCAGCAGCCAGTGAGTGGCAACACATATTGAACGTGAGTGTAGATGCGCCTCAGTAGATCAGTGTTAACTGCCTCCAAGAAACACTGAATGCATCCAAACACTTCAGGTTATACGCAGTCTGTAGAACTCTTGTGTAGTACCCACGTGATTCTCATAATATAATACATGAGCTAATATATATATATATATATATATATATATATATATATATATACATATATATATATATATATATATATATATATATATATATATATATATATATTGTAATGAATTAATGAATCTGAATAACGGACGCTCTCCTGGCAATGAAGAAGACGACGATGATCGGTGGCTGCAGTAGTAGCTCGCGCACGCCGCTCGCCATTAGCTAGACCTGCCTGATAAAGCATATTTTGCCAAGCTGCGTCTGAACCTTTTTCGACGTACAACATCTCTATTTTAAGTGGTGGAGGAGCCGGGGTTCCCATCAACCTGGAACTTCGCAATCGGACGCTACCCTCACCGTTCACCATGACTGCTCCTGGCCCTTCTCAAGCTGCCTTACCAACGACAGTCTACTGTACTGGCGTACCTCGGCAACGCGACCCACCAATTTTTCGCGGCAACGACGAACAAGACGTCGAGGACTGGCTCGTCGAGTATGAAATCGTAAGTGCTTCCAACAAGTGGAACGCCTGCGACCAGCTCACAAACGTGCGCTTTTACCTCGCTGATGTGGCCAGCCTCTGGTTCAAGAACCACGAAGGCGAAATCACCAACTGGTCCGCCTTCAAGACCACCATTGCCGCGGTCTTCGGTCGTCCCGCAGTGCGCCGGCTTCGCGCGGAACAGCGTCTCCGTAGTCGAGTTCAGCGCAGAGATGAGACGTTTACAAGTTACATTGAAGATGTCTTGTCTCTTTGCAAGCGCGTTGATGAATCTCTAACCGAACGCGACAAAATCAAGCACATCATGAAAGGAGTTGACGACGATACCTTCCAGATGCTCGTCGCTAGGAATCCGCAGACCGTCACCGATGTTGTCCAGCTCTGTCAGGAGTACGACGAGTTGCGTAAGCAGCGTGTCTCGACGCGCAGGGCCGCTGAAGATACGGCCGAAGTTTCCGCCCTCGTGCACGACGTCGCTGCTGGTCACACCGTCTTACTGCCCCACATAAAACAATTCATTCGTGAAGAAGTTGCGCGTCAGCTTTCTCTTGTGGCCGAAGCATCCGCGCCAGTGACCTCGTTGGACCCACGTTTACGGCAGGTCATTGAGACACAGGTCACGCAGGCACTGCCTCCATCGCCACCCGTCCCTACGCCGTTGACCTACGCTGCCGTCGCTGTTAGACCCCCAGCCCCACCTGTCTCTGGCGCATACCGGGGCACCAGGTCCTCCTACCCTACGACGCTGCCTACATACACGGCACCCCATCCCGTTTCGCCACCTGCACCTTTTGTCGTTAACCCATGGCGCACCTTGGATAATCGACCCATCTGTTTCGCATGCGGTTTCGTGGGACATATAGCACGCTACTGTCGCCGTCGCAACTTCCAGCCTCCAGACCATGGGAATTCTGCAAATTACCAAGCTGCCCAGAATCCCCAGCGACCATCTTCTCCTATCACCGACCCATTGTCCCCACGACGCCCTATCGATTCTCGCCGGTCATTACCACCCCGTCGCCGATCTGTCTCCCCGATGCTTCGGCGCACGAGCCCCGCTCGAGAGGAAAACTGACAGCCGCAGTTCCGGAGGCAAGAACTGCGTCGTCATCGAACTTTCTAAGACCTCCTCTTTGTCCGACCAACAAAATTGATGTGCTAGTAGAAGGTGTTGCTGTACGTGCACTTGTCGACACAGGCGCCGTCGTTTCTGTAATTAGTGAAAAACTGTGTCGCGATTTGAGGAAAGTTACAACGCCGCTTACGAATCTTGCTCTGCGTACAGCCACCTCCCATTTCATTGCGCCGACAGCTCAGTGCACAGCACGCGTTCTTATTCAAGATGTTTGGTACGCCGTCAACTTTGTTGTTCTCCCACGTTCATCTTACGACGTCATACTAGGATGGGATTTCCTTTCTACCCATCAGGCCCTCGTCGATTGCGCTCGTGCTGAACTCACGTTGACGAATCCGTGGCTTGATATCGACCACCAATGTCCCTCGAAAGTGTTTGCCGCAGCTGACGTCCGCATCGCGCCGTTGTCCGCCGTCCTAGTGCCTGTGTTTTCCCCTGCTGCCACTAACTCGACGCTCCTGTTCCAACCAACTATAGCTAGTGTGCAACACCGAACCATCATCCTCCCGTTTGCCGTCATCAACTTTTCCAATGGTTCGGCGGTACTTAATGCGTGCAACGTTTCTGCTTGCCCATACATCCTGCTACGCGGCGAGTGTCTGGGGAGCCTCGAGACCTTAAATTGTATTTTCGAAGACCCGATCTATCCAGACAAGTCATTTTTACCGACTTGTGCCATTACACGCGCAGCTGACGCTAATGAGCCTATGGATGTATTCCGCAAGTCCATTGATTGCAACCTCACGCCTGGGCAGCAGGAACAGCTGATCAAGCTCCTACAGCGTTTTCGGGCCTCGTTTGACCACAATCAGCCTTTCTTAGGTCGAGCGTCATCTGTTGTTCATCGTATAGATACCGGTCAAGAGACGCCATTACGGCAGCGTCCATATCGTGTGTCAACTACCGAACGCTGTGCCATTAATGAACAGGTTGACGACATGCTGACACGTGGCATAATCGAACCGTCAAGCAGTCCCTAGGCCTCTCCAGTTGTGTTGGTGAAGAAGAAGGACGGATCCATCAGGTTTTGCGTGGACTACCGACGTCTCAACCGAATCACGCGCAAGGATGTCTATCCACTGCCACGCATCGACGATGCCTTGGACTGCCTACAGGGAGCCGAATTTTTCTCTTCTTTAGATCTGCGCTCTGGATACTGGCAGGTACCCATGGCAGAGGCCGATCGCGAGAAAACAGCTTTCATCACGCCCGACGGGCTTTACGAATTCACGGTCATGCCCTTCGGCCTCTGCAACGCGCCGGCTACTTTCGAGCGAATGATAGACTCTATCCTTCGAGGCCTCAAATGGAACGTTTGCCTTTGTTATTTAGATGACATTGTCGTCTTTTCAACTGATTTCGCAACCCATTTGACCCGCCTCGAGAAAGTCCTCGCGTGTATTTCTGCCGCGGGGCTGCAACTGAATCTGAAGAAGTGCCATTTCGCCGCTCGAAAGCTTACGATCCTTGGCCACGTGGTTTCAAAAGACGGCATTCATCCTGACCCTGCCAAACTTACAGCCGTTTCAGCGTCTCCGAAACCGACCACCATGAAAGAGCTCCGAAGCTTCATAGGCCTGTGCTCTTACTTCCGGCGCTTCGTTCGCAATTTCGCAACGATCATCGCTCCTTTGACCAAGCTCCTCGCCGGCTCTAGAGACCTTTCAGCCTGGTCTGCTACCTGTGACGATTCTTTCAATGAACTTCGCCGCCTCCTCACGTCGCCGCCTATTCTGCGACACTACGACCCATCGGCACCCACAGAGATCCACACCGACGCTAGTGGTGTCGGGCTAGGCGCTATTCTTGCACAGAAGAAAGACGGCTTCCAAGAGTACGTCGTTGCCTACGCAAGCCGAACTCTTAGCAAAGCCGAAATCAACTATTCCGTCACTGAAAAGGAATGCCTGGCCATTATTTGGGCGATAGAGAAATTTAGACCTTACTTGTACGGACGCCCTTTTGACGTCGTGACTGACCACCACGCCCTCTGCTGGTTGTCGTCACTGAAGGATCCAAGCGGTCGCCTCGCCTGATGGGCATTACGCCTCCAAGAATATAATATTCGCGTGGTCTATCGCTCCGGCCGGAAACATTCGGATGCAGACGCCCTATCCCGTTCGCCCCTACCCCCTGACCCGGACTGCTGCGAAAGGCTAACCTGTGATGCCACTGCCGTCACCATCGCCGACATGCCATCTGAGCAACGCAAGGACCCATGGGTTGCTTCGATTCTAGACATCCTGGCTGGGCGGACGGCTTCCCCCCCTTCTCGCTCATTGCGTCGGCAAGTCGAGCACTTCGCCACTCGCGACGACGTGCTGTACCGACGCAACTACGCACCCGGTGGACGTCAGTGGCTACTCGTGATTCCACGTCATCTGCGATCCGAAATTTGTTCCACGTTTCATGACGACCCCCAATGTGGACACGCAGGTTTCCTGAAGACTTATTCTCGCATACGTCTCCGATATTACTGGCATGGCATGTACCGTTTTATACGACAATACGTTCGGGCCTGCTCGACATGCCAGAGACGAAAAACTCCCCCTTATCACGCCAGCGGTACCTTGTTACCCTTACCATGCCCATCCCGACCATTCGACCGCGTCGGCATCGATATCTATGGTCCCCTTCCCAACACTGCTGACGGCAACCGCTGGATCATAGTTGCCGTCGACCATCTCACGCGGTATGCCGAAACTTCATCCCTTCCCTCGTCTACAGCAAAATATGTTGCGACTTTCGTACTTCACAACATCGTATTACGTCATGGAGCACCTCGGGAGTTACTGATCGATCGTGGTCGCGTATTCTTGTCAGACGTCATCACAGCATTGCTGCGTGAGTGCCACGTCGTTCACCGCACTACAAGCGCCTATCATCCCCAGACCAATGGAATGACAGAGCGCTTCAACCGCACCCTTGGTGACATGCTGTCTATGTATATCTCATCAGACCACTCCAATTGGGACCGAGTGCTCCCGTTTATCACGTTCGCCTATAATACCGCCATTCAAAGCACTACTGGGTTCTCTCCTTTTTTCCTCCTTTACGGACGTGAACTTTCTTGCACTATGGACACCATTCTTTCGTACAAACCTGACTCCTCAGAGTCCACGACTTTGTCTCAAGCCGCTACATACGCTGAAGAATGCCGCCAACTGGCAAGATCATTCACAACCCAAGACCAAGGACGCCAAAAGCACCACCATGACGCATCAAGTAACACTACTTCCTACGATCCAGGTTCACTCGTCTGGCTGCATGTCCCTTCTGCTACACCTGGCCTTTCCACCAAGTTGGTCCCCAAGTATCACGGCCCATATCGTGTGCTACAAAAAAACGTCACCAGTGAATTACCTCATTGAGCCACTGGAACCATCTTCTGACCAACGTCGTCGTGGCCAGGAAATTGTACACGTCTCGAGACTTAAGCCCTGCTACGACCCTCCCGTGTTTACTTGTCCATAGGTCGCCAGGATGGCTCCTTATTTCGCGGGGAGTAATTTTAATGAATTAATGAATCTGAATAACGGACGCTCTCCTGGCAATGAAGAAGACGACGATGATCGGTGGCTGCAGTAGTAGCTCGCGCACGCCGCTCGCCATTAGCTAGACCTGCCTGATAAAGCATATTTTGCCAAGCTGCGTCTGAACCTTTTTCGACGTACAACATCTCTATTTTAATATATATATATATATATATATATATATATATATATATATATATATATATATATATATATATATATATATATATATATATATATTGCCACGAACGTAATCACAGACAGCGACGAAACGACGTCTTGCTTGCCCTCAGACCAGGACGCAAAAACCCTCTTCTTTCTTCACTTCTAAAGGATTCCACCTACAGTTGATGGCTCATACCCATTACATGTGACATTACTCCCTCTCCTCGAAAAGCATCGGCTCGATGCTGGTAATGAGCGTTGAGAAAAAAAATAGAAAGAAAAGATGCTACCATGGAAGCCAACAACTGCGTCGTAAGGGAAAAAAATGGGCGGGCGTCATAGAAGTACTCAATAAAGAAAGGAGTAAGTACACAAGACAATAAAAAAAACCAAAGTGACAAAAAATAGTCATTGCATGGTAAGTTAGTCCACGTTCGATGTATGACGCGAGAAATATGGCTTGAGTCTTGACACGTGCACCACATCACTTTGTGGAAACCGACGGGAACGTCTTCAGGCGCCCTCAGGGAGAACTTCATACGTAACGTCACTGAGTCGGCGCAGAACTTTGTAAGGGCCGAAGTAGCGCCGAAGCAACTTCTCAGAGTGACCACGCTGTCGGATGGGAGTCCACACCCAAACTTCATCGCCTGGTTTGAAGGTAACCTCTCGGTGTGTAAGGTTGTAGCGGTGTGCGTCGGCAGTTTGGCGCGCCTGAATACGGCATCGGGCGAGTTGACGGGCCTCCTCGGCGCGTTGAGCGAACAATGCAGCGTCCGTGTTGAACATGCTCAAGTTGTTGGGAAGGAGCATTGCGTCGAGCATTGTAGTGACCTCTCGACCATGAACTAAGCGAAATGGGGTGAAACCTGTACTCTCTTGGACTGCTGTATTGTAAGCAAAAGTTACGTAAGGGAGTATATCTTCCCAGTTCTTCTGATCAACGGCCGCATACATAGATAGCATATCTGCAATGGTCTTGTTCAACCGTTCAGTGAGTCCATTTGTTTGGGGGTGATAAGCCGTGGTTTTCCGATGTTCTGTACCACTTAGCCTCAGCACTTCTTGAAGCATCTCTGCGGTGAAAGCTGTACCACGATCAGTAATTATTACAGCTGGCGCTCCGTGACGAAGTACGATGCTGGTGACAAAAAACTGTGCGATTTCGGCTGCGGTAGCTTTGGGCAGGGCCTTTGTTTCACTGTAACGCGTTAAATAATCGGTGGCAACCACAATCCACCGGTTTCCAGACGAAGAAGTGGGAAATGAGCCGAGCAAGTCAATGCCAATTTGATAAAATGGTGTCTTCGGCGTGGCGATAGGCTGTAGTAGTCCTGCTGGTCGGACAGGTGGAGTCTTACGGCGTTGACAGTCACGGCATGTGCGGACGTACTGCTTGACTGTCTTCGCGAGGCGGGGCCAGTAGTATGAGCGGCGAATTCTTTCCAATGTGCGCGTGTAGCCAAGGTGTCCGGATGATGGTTCGTCGTGACAAACATGTAAAATATCGTCACGAAGCGAGGTCGGCGCAACCAGTAGGTAAGTAGCCTGGGTAGGGTCGAAATTTTTTTTATAGAGGACTCCATCCCTGATGCAGAACGATGCCAGCGAACGTGCGAAGTTTCGAGGAAGGCTGCGTTTCCGGCCTTCGAGGTAGTCAATCAGCGGCCTTAGCTCCATGTCGTCGCGTTGTTGTTGAGCCAAGTCGGTTGCTGACACAGAGGAAAGGAATGTATCGTCCTCTTCAACGTCCGCGTTCGTACTTCCAATTGGTGCACGTGAGAGACAGTCAGCATCAGTGTGTTTGCGTCCTGACTTGTGAATGACTGTAACGTCAAATTCTTGCAGCCGAAGGCTCCAGCGTGCTAGACGACCGGAAGGGTATTTGAGGTTGGCGAGCCAGCATAAAGAATGGTGGTCGCTAACTACCCTGAATGGTCGACCATATAAATAAGGGCGAAACTTTGTTATAGCCCAAACAACGGCTAAGCATTCCTTTTCTGTTGCAGAGTAGTTTTTCTCTGCAGATGATAGTGTTCGACTTGCATAGGCAATCACGCGCTCCACGCCATTTTGCCATTGAACCAGTACAGCTCCGATTCCGACGTTGCTGGCATCCGTGTGTAGCTCTGTGGCAGCGTTATCGTCAAAGTGACCGAGTACAGATGGGGCTTGGAGATGGTTTCGTAGCGTGTCAAAGGCGTGATGCTGATCATGACCCCAGACAAACGGTATGCCGTCTTTCGTAAGTTCATTTAGCGGTTCTGCGATTTTAGAAAAGCCTTTGACGAAGCGTCTGTAATATGCGCAGAGTCCCAGAAATCGGCGGAGGTCACGCTTGTTTGTTGGGACAGGAAATGCGGCAACAGCTTTCGTTTTCTCAGGGTCTGGATGTATACCGGCGTGGCTGACGACGTGACCGAGAAATTTCAGTTCCTCGAATGCAAAGTGGCATTTCTCAGGTTTGAGAGAAAGTCCAGCTGTTCGAATCGCCTGGAGAACTGCCTGTAAGCGCTGGACGTGCTGCTCAAACGTGTCCGAGAAGACGACCACATCGTCAAGGTAGACAAGACACGATTGCCATTTTAGCCCAGAAAGAACCGTGTCCATCATTCTTTGAAAAGTAGCTGGTGCCGAGCATAAGCCGAACGGAAGGACCTTGAACTCGTAGAGTCCGTCAGGAGTAATGAAGGCAGTCTTTTCGCGGTCGCGCTCATCAACAGATATTTGCCAATAGCCGCTGCGTAGTTCCATGGAAGAAAAGTAACGAGCATTGCGAATGCGGTCCAGCGAGTCGTCTATTCGTGGTAAAGGATAAACGTCTTTCTTCGTGATGTTATTCAACTTTCGGTAGTCGACGCAAAATCGCAAAGTACCATCTTTTTTCTTTACTAACACAACAGCGGACGCCCAGGGACTGGTTGATGGCTGGATGACATCGTCCTTGAGCATCTGCTGGACCTGTTGGCGTATAACGTCTTGTTCTTTTTGCGAGACTCTGTAGGCATGCTGTCGAATGGGTCTCTCGGTAGGCTCGGTGATGATACGATGCTTGGCAAGCGGTGTTTGGTTAACTTTCGAAGTCGTAGCGAAGCAGTCCCGAAATGAGCCGAGTAGCTCCAAAAGACGTTCCCGTTGTGCAGACGGTAGACCCTGGTTTATGTCGAGAGTGCTTGCAAATGTCATGGCGGAATCGTCGCACGACGAAAGAGCAGATAATGTTGAGGGACCAGGGACGTCGGCAATATCCTCAAGGTATGCGATCGCAGTGTGTTTGGTAAGATGGCGATACTCCTCGCTGAAATTCGTGACCAATAGGCAAGCCTGCTTTCTACTGGGCTGAATAATACCTCGGGCAACGCAGATTTGTTGTGCAAAAAGTAGAGACGAATTTCCTTCTGCAATTACAGCATCGGAGACGTCTTGGTCACATTCAACGTTGATAAAAAGGCTGCTGCGGGGAGGCAGAGTAACAGATTCGGAGGATACACGTAGGGCAGCCTTCGATGAGCGAGCGTTTTCCGGTTCAGGATGAAACCGGTCCGCGAACGACACCTGCAAGTCTCGTAGGTCAATAATTGCGCCATGTTCGCGAAGAAAGTCCAGCCCCAGAATGAGTGGACGGGAGCACACAGGTAACACGAGGAAAGACCCTATGAACGTCGAAGCACGGACTCGAACACGGGCTGTGCACAGTCCAGTCGGCGTGACGAGGTGGCCCCCTGCCGTGCGCAACGGCGGTCCTTGCCAAGGGGTAGTTACCTTCCTCAGTTGGGATGCTAGGGCGCTGCTCATAACCGAATAATCGGCGCCGGTGTCGACGAGGGCAGTGACGACGTGATTATCGACGTGTACGGTGATGTCGGCGGAAACAGTCTTATGACTTTCGGAAACGACTGGAAAGTCAGAACGGTCGTCGTCGGGTCTTTGCGTCGAAGGAGGCTCTTTGACAGTTCGTTGGGACGCGGCTTCACCCCCAGGAGCCGCGGTATCTAGTTTCCCCTGTGGGGACTCGGTGACCGGCCTCTGAAAGGAGCATAAGATGACGAGGGAATGCTAGGTGACGTGGGGCGGTGAGGTGATGGTGATCGTGATTGGGGGCGTTGACCAAGGCGAGGAGCTTGCTGGCCTGTAAGGTACGCTTCGATGTCGCGAGGACGCTCACCGTAACGCGGGCACCGAGCATCAGGGTGAAAGCCACGGAGACCAAGTTGGCGGTACTGGCAGTTACGGTATACGTGACCCGCTTCGCCACAGTGGTAGCAGAGTGGACGGTTATCGGACATACGCCACACGCTGGCCTTTGTGGCGTTCTGCCGCGATCCAGACGGACGATAAGTTGGCGCACTCGGAAACCTTGAGGCGGGTGGCGGAGTCGAAGAGGTGCCCTGGAATCGATGGCTAGCCTTATCCATTCTCCCCATGGTGGAATCAGGGCCATGTGGTGCAGGAGATCGCAGAGCCGCCGCATAAGTCAGCACAGGGGCCTCAGGCCTTGTTGGTGCGAGTGGGGTGACCACCTGTCGGATCTCATTTCGGATATATCTGTGAGATCACTTACGGGTGGTTGGGGTCCCAATGCTTGGAGTTGGCGCAACTCGTCCCGCACGACGCTTCTTATGAACTCAGCGAAGGCATGCCTCTCGCTGCCGGCCCCGATAAAGCATGCAGCAGGGGTCACGTCGTGGCGTTCATACTGTGACGACCTATACTGGAGAGTACGCTCCATTGTGGTTGCCTCATTTATGAACTCTGCCACAGTCGTCGGTGGATTGCGCACGAGTCCGGCGAAGAGCTGCTCTCTTACCCCACGCATTAAATGCCGCACCTTCTTTTCCTCGGACATTGCAGGGTCAGCACGCTTGAAGAGTCGAAGCATGTCCTCGACAAACATGGAAACTCTCTCGTTGGGTCGTTGGTTCCTAGATGAGATTGCCTGCTCCGCTCTCTCTTTCCTTTCAGTGCTGCGGTACGCATCACGAAACTGTCGGCTGAACTCATGCCACGTCGCAAAGGAACCCTCGTGATTCTCGTACCACGTTTTGGAAGAGTCTTCTAACGCAAAGTAAACTCTCCGCAGCTTGCGAGCTTCATCCCATTCGTTGATGTTGGCAACTCGATTGAAGTGGTCAAGCCAGTCGTCAACATCTTCATAAATGTCTCCATGGAATGAGCGAGGTGTTTGTGGCGCATGAAAAACATGCGGGAGAAAAGAATAGGCGTCGTTGGTTTGACTCGCCTGGTTGTTAGTTGAAGTTGCCATCTCGTCTTGAGAGAGGGGACCGTACTCGGGAGATAGTCCTCGCAGGCGGCGACTGATTCTTGCCGTGGGAGCTGTAGCTGTCTCCAAGTAGCTCGGTGTGTCAGCTGAAAATCTGCAGCCGAGGCGCATTTACCCAGCACCTCCACCAGTGCCACGAACGTAATCACAGACAGCGACGAAACGACGTCTTGCTTGCCCTCAGACCAGGACGCAAAAGCCCTCTTCTTTCTTCACTTCTAAAGGATTCCACCTACAGTTGATGGCTCATACCCATTACCTGTGACAATATATATATATATATATATATATATATATATATATATATATATATATATATATATATATATATATATATATATATATTACCGCGAAGTTTTGTTCCGTGTAATCGGTCACTCAGCTTCATCAGAAACAGAGCAATTCCGAACAATTAGGCCACTTGGAAAGAGATTGCAAACTAAAATTCAAATAAACTTCCTCCCCTACCCAAAATAAAAGTGCGCATCTATATGACTGCCCGTGATGCGCAGCCAAGCCCACAATGGACCACATCACGTGAGGTTGTGCCGATGGATTGTGCTCAAGGAAATGTTGACGGACGCACAACGCGAAAGTGCTGAGGGGCCCTGTTTCCCAGCTTGTAGGAAGATGCCATGCTCCTGAGGCGAAGCCCAAGTCTAGTCGGGGCTCCTCCCCAGTGGAGTCTTTACAACCTGATGACTGATTGTTCACGTTAATTCAATCAATAAGACTTTTCGCTACTATCAGGCTAGGGAAATAATAAACACGTTACCGGTGTTCCGCGACGGAAGCATTCCTCCATTAAAAGGTGTCGTGGGCAACGACGGTCCCTTTGAATCCGTGATAACTCGAAGCAAAATGAAAAGTACCACTAGGGAAACTCCAAACATGCACCAAACCTGCGAGAAGCAATTACCATCATGTAAATTTCAACGGTATCCAGATTGTTCCTGTCTTTGGTACCACTCAAATAATCACGTTGTGTGTTTAGAAGAAGTAGTTGACGATTCAGAGTACTCGGTACTCTACTATGGGAGAGCTGCAGAGCCATCCCTTGGAAAAAAAATGTTGTGCTGGACTCCACTGACCATTAGGCTCACTTCTGTGTAATGATCTCCAAGGTCACTTGACTCCAAATGCGTCAAAGAGTAACCGCCGACCAAAGTTCCCGTATTTGTGCCTGGGGCTTAGTCATCTTTTACCTGCAGATGAGCCATCTGCGGCGGGTAAGCATCAGCTGAGTCACTTTTGACCAGGGGAACTCGCGCTTTTTGCGGGACATCCATCACAGCACAGTTTATGCTTAGTCACGGAAACTTATCCGTAGATACTGCTATTTTGAGGTTTCACATTGATTCCGTTCGTTTAAATATCACTCGTGCAAGATTTCGATAGCCTCTGTACACAAAGTATACCTACGCGATTTTGTACATATGTGATATGCTAATGCACAAGAATGCGTGATTTCGTTTCAAGGCAGTTTTTACCGGTATAGAAAAAATCTTGAGGACCGTGTAACTGCTAGTGAGGGCAGCTGGCGACGGATACAGGTAGGCGAAGTTGTAGTACTTCACGGGAAATGAGAATTGCGTGCTGAAAGCACGAAGTTCGTTCATGGTGACTTGGTGAAGCACAATATCCGATTCCTGAAAACCACAATAAAAACAAAAATATGTAAGTCATACTAAACTCTGCCGGAAGGATCGCGGTCTAACAACTAGGGCAATGAAATATAACCCAAAAATGTTAATGCGCTATTTTATAAATGGCGTTGTTTTCGATTTTGCAATTTGCTATCCACAAACTTCGCACTTACAAACACTACCGAATGAACTCAACTGCATCAGCCTTGCAAGGGCAATCAATGGATACTCACACCATGCGTGAGCAGTCCAGTCAATGTCCCGGCCTGCGGGAACCTGTCACTAGGAACGTAGGGTAAAAGGGAGGCGACTGGTTCCATACGCCTGAAAGATAACGTCATTTACACTGACGGAATGAGGGAAGGGCCCATGGCACCAAGGCTGCTGCCTTAACGATCACTACGTCGTCAACGCTGCAGGCGCACATACATACTTGCTACGAGAACACGACAGAAAACATAAAGATATGTCCAGCCATTTTGCACTGGCGTCCTCAAAAGCCATGGTGAATAAAAGTGACGAAGGCATTGATAAATTCGTTCAAAGTATGCCTTCCGATTGCGGTTATAGACGTATATCCATATTGTCACTCCTGAGTTGTATGACTTTATGAACTCGCAATCTCTCTATTTCTCTCTACTTCAAAATTTTGAATTCCCTCATCTCTTTCTTCAGTGTTGAGAGCATGCTAGTTTTTCTATAGACAGGTTAAGATCCCTGCTTTTCATTTCGCTCCTGCTCCTTCTTTCCTAACGGTATTTACAAAATCTTGTTAAAAATGAACAGTGAGGGGCACTAGTAAGTCAAGCTGCTGTAGCAAGTTACGATTAACCAATAGAATTACTGAATCTTTATTGTAAGAGGGCACTTACTAAACGACAAACAAACTCAAGTACATGTACAAGACGATCGATTGCATCGACGCAGTGGAGCAGCAGCACTAAACGAGCATTACGTTGGGAATTTAGGTATATATCATCTGCTGTGGTGAATTGTTTGTATAACCGACAATAACATGGCGTTAAGAAGAAATGGACGCAAACTAGCTAGGCGAGATCGTGTTTTCAGCGCCACAGCAGCCCAGCTACGATAACATCAGCTGAAATCTACGAAAGGCCCAATGTTACAGACTCAAAGCGCTGCATTGATATGTTCTATAGATACAAGGTTGACGTTCTCAGACAACTGTATCATCTAATGGTAGGTATCAAGGCTTCATGCTTCATAGTTTACTTACGTAACGTTGAGGTATGTGCGCATCATGGACAATACTTCTTCGTCAGGAGGAAAGGTGCAGTTCTGATGAAATAAAAGAGAACAAGACAAAAACAGCCGGCCATAAATTTTAAGGAAGATTGAAATTTCGCATGGTTACTAAATCTCCTTGCCTTTCTCAGTATAACAGTCGAATGTGTTGCTATCGCATTCATTGTTTCGGCCTTCTGCAGAAACAGTGACTTTTTTCACTCCTATATAAGCACCTCCGCCGAAGACGCGAGACAACAGTAATCATCTTACTCTCAATAGAACGTCACATACGGTCATCTTAAACGGCCTGTTACGCTGCACACGTTCTCTGCACTCGCCTTAACCATGCTAAGATCACTACCTGGTACATGTACTTCTTCTACATTTTCGGTATCGTCTGCTTCGTTTTGGTAATACCATTACATGTTTCGGGGTAAGCAAGCATACAACACACTTACGGTAAACAAACAAGAATCACTTGGGCTTTACTTTAGAAACGTTGTTGTGATGCTATTGCCAGGGGTGGAGTCATTACCGCCCCCCTGCTCACTTAAGTGCTCGTGGTCTATTTTCTATTACCAATCAGGATAAATTAGTGAAACCATTGTGAGCAAACAATTATCAATTTTGTGAAGAAGAAAACGCATCGTTGGCAAGCAACATCACCACCGCTTGGGTACTGGGTGCTGGGCTTCTCTCGCTCGGCTCTTGCTGATCATCACCGGCATCTGCTTGACCGTTGCTCTGTCCCGATCATGGTTTCATCGTAGGGCCACCGTCACAACAGTCGCCAATAATCCCCTTTTCTATTTATTTATTTATTTATTTATTTATTTATTTATGCATTTATTTATTTTTACATACTGCCAGTCCCAAAGGGAACTATTGCAGGAGGGCAAACAAGATACACAAGAAATACATATACAACTAAATACACAACAGATACACTTGCACTTACAATCGAGAATGCGCGACAGCAGATATTCTATAATGATACATCAAGAGTATAAAAACACAACCTATGTCAGGCAGATGTACACAAAAAAAATTATATTACTTAATTCACTGGAAACACTGACATATTCAAGAAGCACCAAGAACTGTACAAGCGAGAAAAAAGCATAGAAAGGAAAAAAATATCATTTCAGCTAAGAGTGCCACGAAGGTGGTTTTCAAGCAAAGTTAAAAAGTATTCAAATCTTTAGTATTAGTCAGACAAGCGGGCAATATATTCCATTCTCTAATTGACTGTGGGAAGAAGGAGAAGTACTTGAAACAGTTGGTGCATTAACGCTTGAAACATTAACGGTATTTATGCTATAAAGGGGTTTTTGTGCTAGGAAAAGCAAAAAAAAAGTCATGACCACGCCCCCTCTCCCTAAAATGTGTGGCTGAATCCGCCCTTGATTATTGCCTGGATCAACACAAAACATTATCTAGCACGAAGTAGTGGCATTATAAGGTTTTTGAACTTGTCATGTACGTCGTATACACTTCTAGCTCATTCTTAACGCCGTGACACAAGGTGCTTACCTATATAGTAAATGAAGTCAAGATTTATTGGCGTCAAATAAAGGTAAAAAAGAATAATAAACAGTATTATGTCCGGAGACTTTTACCATTGGAAAAATAGGCTCTCTTCAAGAAGCATCACGGCAAGCTTCGAATTTTTTCCTCGAACGTTTGAAGCTATACCCCAAGTTCTGCTTCCTCCGCCTAACACTGCTATAAGGATTTTGCATAATTCTTTGGGAAGCACCCCGCTAGAAGCGTATATCAGTCACACAACACATCTCTATTGACGTGTAGATGTAAAACACCGAAAGATACGCACCACTAAATCTTCAGTCGCTACCAGAACATCGCAAACAAGCGTGAGCACGCTGGAGCGTTCCTCCTTCGCCGGTGGTGCCAGCATTAACGCATGGGTCTGAGATGGTTTGGGCCAGCGAGCTATGGCGAGTCTTCCGGAACAGTTGTTACGCTTCGCGTTGCTCGGGCCTAGTAACACGTAACCCTGAAGAGCAGAAATCTTATGAAGACGTCGTTCGTAAAGAGCAAGAAACTTGGGCCGCGAGAAAATAGAATTCGCAATGGTAGCCGCGAGCCTACGCAAGGAACAATGAAGGAATTTCAGCAGATGGCCGAAAATTTCTTTTCAGCAACTGTTCAGATCTGCTGAATGACAGAAAGCATATGAAGCATCTTATAGACTTTGTTTGATACAATATGTGTGGTACTTTTCACTAGTCGCTCAGTGCTTTAGTCAAGATGAATACATCTGTTGAGCCACATACGCCTTCACTAAAGGACCAAGTTTTAGGCGCATTGGGTCGAGTATGTCTTTAGGATTCAATAATTTTATTTTAAATATATTTAGACGAACTAGAATTGCAAATGTTTCGCTCCTTACATTTCCATCCACTATTCTACGTTATTAGGCTAGCCGTATATGTAATTATTAGTACGTATATCTGACTTCCGACAGGGGACACCAGTAAATTTACCAGAGTTTTATATACTACTCTAAAACGCCAACGAAATAGCATACAGTCCCAGTTTATGCAACGCCAGATTATTCTTTAGCAGTTAGAAACTTTTCGTGTTCACTTTTCGTGTTCACTTTTCATGCACTCAAAACGCCGGCGACATTTACGCTAAACGTAACAATCAAGTAGAAGTTGTTTATTAGTTTCCAAAACAGGAGTGCGCAACTCGTTAGTTGGCCGGAAATACCACGCCTTAAAATCAGCAAAACTATCTGACATTGTGGACGCTTTGAAGTCAACAATGCAAAAAAAATTGAGCGAAACAGGAAGAAGTTGAGAGATAGTAAATCATGATCATCCAGGGCACTAAGCCGGCCTCACTGGCCGACTTAAGCTGGCAAGGTCAGAAAAGCTGGTCACCTACGAAGTGTCTCTTGGCATGAAAGGTACCAGAATCTTGGAAGAACGCCTACATCATCTTAATCCTTAAGAAAAAGGAGACGTCAAGAAATTGAAAATATATAGGCCGATCAGCTTACTATTTGTTCTCTGCAAAGTATTTACAAAAATAATAGCTAATAAAATTAAGGCGACTACGGAGTTTAATAAGCCAAAGGACCAAGCAGAATTTTGTACTCCACAATACATTATATTCATACAGTCAATCAGGTAACAGAGAACTGCGTGGAATACAACCGACCCCTATACATAGCTTTCATAGAATACGAGAAGGCGTTTGACTCAGTCGAGACATCAGCAGTAATGCAGGCACTACGGAAAGAAGAGATCGACGAACCCTACATAAACTTACTGGAAGAAATCTACAGTGAATCCACTGCCACCATAGTTCTCTATAAAAAAAAGCGACAAAACTTTAATAAAGAAGTGTGTAAGGGAGGGAGACACGATCTCTCCAATGCTATTCACCGCGTGTTTACAGGAGGTTTTCAGGTCCCTATATTGGGAAGAGTTAGAGATAAGAGTTGATGAAAGTTTCTTAGTAACCTGCGATTTGCTGATGACGTTGCCTAGATGAGCCACTCAGCGGATGAATTACAGATATTTAGTACTGAACTGAACACGAAAAACAGAAGAGTAGGTCTGAAAATTATTATGCACAAAACTAAACTAATGTTCAACAGTCTCGGCAGAAAACAGTACTTTGCGATAGGTGGAAATACGCTAGAAGTTGTAAAGAATACGCTAGAAGAATACGCTAAAGAATACGCTAAAAGTTAGTTCGACTCCGTGGTTTCTACCTGTCCTTCGGACAGGTAGAAACCAGGGAGCTGAACCACGAGAGCGAGACCAATAGAAAAATAAAGACGGGGTGAGTCACATTTGGAGAGCATTCTCAAATCATGAATGGTAATGTACCAGCAACCCTCAATAGGAAGGAATATAACAGCTGCATCTTTCCGGTACTTAGCTACGGAGCAGAAACCTGGAGACTTACAAAGAGGGTTCAGTTTAAATTGAGAAAGACGCAGCAAGCGATGAATAGGAAAATGATATATGTGCAACCAGGCGAGAGAAGAGTGGGTCAGGGAACAAACGGGGGTTAAGGATAATACAGTTGAAATCAAAGAGAAGAAATGGACGTGGGTCGGGCACGTAGAACGTAGGCAGGATAACCGTTGGTCATTAAGGGTAACTGACTGCACTCCCAGGCAAATGCACGAAGGGGAGAAAGAAATTTAGGTGGGCCGATGAGGTTAAAAAGTCCGCAGGTATAACGTGGCAGCAGAAAGCACAAGACAGGGTTGATTGGCGGATCATGGGAGAGGCGCTTAACATGCACTGGGCGTAGTCAGGATGATGATGATACTGATGATGATGATGATGATGATTTTTGTATTGCAGGTGGCAAACGTTCTTTGGGGTGTTATTCAGAGTATCTGAGTTACAGAAAGCCTCAAAAATGTAAGGTTTGAAAAAAAAACAGTGCAAAGAAAGTTTCAAACTGTTAAACCCGCTTTTTGGTGTAATTTATCTTGTTTTTCATGCTAGATAATTAAGAGCTTTTGGTCAACATGAACGTTGGCCAGGACGTTGCTGGAACCAAATGATAGCGCTTGATTTGTTTGTAGTGCCCTCTAGTGCCGTCTTTGAGAGCTTCAGTGCATTCTATCGGTGCTACCTAGATGCGCCTTGTTAAAATACAGCTTTCGGAAACTATTTGCCCAGTTTATTCGGAACACCACGCCTCGCCCGGATTTTTTGGAAGTGCTCTCACGCTTGAGCTCGGACCGCGAGTGAGATCCGTCAGAATTTCGGTCGAGTGACCACTTCGATTGCACTGAGAGCATATGAATGTTCCGTAGAGGCAGTTAAAAGGTGTGATTTTTAAGCGGTTCCTGCACCATGGCCAACCGATCTACAAACCGAACGAGGTGAAAAGCAGTCCAATGTGCCATCAGTAACAATTATACTCAATAAAAAAAGTGCAGCCATATCCACGAAGTGAATGATGATGAATGGGCGAAGCTCCGGAGGTAAACCTGGTAAACCATGAATCCTCTGTACATTTTGCCCACTCGATTTTATTACATCGCTCCCCCTAGCGTACGTCGCCGCACTAAATCGAACGATTGCCTTCAACCAATGACACGAGCCATATGTGACATCATTCCTATTTTATAAGATCTCGCGTCTTTCATCAACTACAAGTACCGCTTTCTAGTTTTTAACATCTTGCATCTTTTCATCATCAGCTACAAGTACCACCATCTAGTAAACACTACAAGAACTAAACGAGAGGTGGCTACATACAGGCGACGGTCCCGCCATCTAGTGAACACTGCAAGAACTAAACTAGAGGAGGCTACATACAGGGGACGGTACCGCCATCTAGTGAACACTGCAATAACTAAACTAGAGGTGGCTACATACAGGGGACGGTACCGCCATCTAGTGAACACTGCAAGAACTAAACTAGAGGTGGCTACATACAGGGGACGCACAGCCCACGCCCTAAGGAGCTTCGCCCCTAAATACTTAATATTTTAAACATAAATAGTTCGCAAAAATTTTCTGAGCCAAAGTACTGAAGCACTCAGCGAATAGTTTGCGTTTACCTGTTCTTCTTTGGTCAATAGATAAAACGTGCATGGTCTCTGCTCCAGTATTATTTTTTCAAACACTGATCCGTGACCTGGCACGATCCAGTAGGAGTAAACCATGTGGGTCCATAAAGACTCCGTCTGTGAGCGGGAGAAAATCACAAAGCATCGAATCCGTTCACAAGGCAGACCTTGCTAAAAGTGCGTAGCAATATTTTAAACAACGATTCATGGGCCGTCTCCCAAATGAAATCTTAACTGCGCGCATATCAAGTCCACATCTCAAGAGTGCCGCGAAGCATACGTTAACAACTTTCTTTATTTTCTGCATAGATTTACTTTTCTTGGAGAGCAATGAAGTGGCGGTAAAGAATGGCACAGCATTTCCACTGAATTTGAAGTGCAACAGGGCAGTCAGCCATCGAACTAATTAAAGAGAAATTCGAACTTTGGCATTGGAAGCTACTGATTTTTTAAATTAAACTTTATAAGCCAATTGATTTTTAAAATGAACCCTTGAGGCCCGGCGAGCCACGATTGCAATTGCAAGCTTGCCCATATATCCCATAATTTCTCAGAGGCCACGTGTATACGTGCTACTGACAAAGTCCCAGGTTTGATTCCCATTGCAACCACATTTCGATAGTTGCGAATCGCAGAAACACCTGTCAGCCTATAATTAGGCTCTATCTTGAAGGAAGAAAAAAAAAGCGGCGTGTAAGACGAAGACGATCAAAGAACGACAAACATGGGTGCTATCATACTCGCTCATCCACGTATTTCACTCAGTTTTTTTTTTTTGACCAAGATAAAAGCACACTAACTCGGCCAACTATCCGTTCGCATGCTATAATTAGACGCAAGTTAACTAACATTTTATATTTTCACTTTTAAGCCTGGTTCCAAAGGGAATGAGGGGCTGCAACTAAAGAGCAATGTATAAAAGAGGCTTTGAGATCAAAGCTTACTTACCAATGGGACAACGTGCGTCAGGTAATTTTCTTGAGAAAGAAAACAGACTACGTAGAACTTTGTATTTGTGGAAAACCCTGTGAGTATACGCTCTACGAATGCCGAAGTAGGCGCATTTGATTGAACTCTGACAGAGGTGACGCTAATTAAAGACGCGTGCAACTTTGAGCTGATCATTGTTGCAGCAGCATCTGGAAAAGTAAGCGATATTTTAGCAGCGTTTTGCGGAGTGCAACAGTTTTTCTCTACACGTTTAAATTCAAGTTGCCTTCTTAACATATATATAAGTCTTGAGGTGTTCATTGCCAACTTAAGACGCTTGAAGTGAAACCGATTCAAGCTTCGTGCTAACTTCTGTAGAATTCACGCTCATCATATTCAAACGTGCCCCCATGCCTTGTATTGTTGTTTTTAGAGCGGTATTATACGTACAACACAGAAACCAAACCAGTTTGGGAAAATTTCCACGCTTACCGAATTCTGAGTCAAACAATATCTCCACGTGAATTGCATTGAAGATACGAACCAAAGCTTCCGCAATAAAGGCAGCTACATCGTTGGTGACTGTAAGGAAATAAGTTCATTTTGTACAGCCACATCATTGATTCTGAAATCTGTATTATATGGAAATAAGAAACCGACGTGCAATGGCGAAAAAATAAGATCGAAATGTTGAAGAAACGAAAAAGAAAACATTGAATGTTCTGGCTCAGATTTTAGGCTTGGATAAAAAAAAGAAAAATGTAGCAGTCGTAATACACTGTAGCTGAATGTAATTCAGCTCACCCGCGAAATTTACATGTTGCTTAATGGTATCATACTATGCGCTACACTAGAAGGTCACGACCAACAACTCCGCTACAAGCGCTGGGACAGATCTAGTATTGCCAGGATAAGCTGCGTACCAAGCAATCATTTTCTAAATATTCCGAAACGTCGCGATACTTAAAAACGAGTAGCAATCGAATACGTGATTGTGTCCCAGATATTAAAGCCAATAAAAAATGAAAATACAACATGCATAGAACACAATCTTCCTAAACAAAGAATGCGTTTGCAGGTCAGTGCATCCTCAAGTGTCTACGATCTATTAAAGACGATAGTCTTTCTTGGGGACCTTCGACACAAAAATTTCGGTCTGTCTGTCTGTCCGTCTCTCTGTCCGTCTGTCCGCCCGCCCGTCCGCCCGCCCGTCCGTCCGTCCATCCATCCATCCGTCCGTCCATCCATCCATCCGTCCGTCCGTCCGTCCGTCCGTCCGTCCGTCCGTCCGTCCGTCCGTCTGTCTGTCTGTCTGTCTGTCTGTCTGTCTGTCTGTCTGTCTATACATTTGTCTGTTTGTCCACTCTTAATGGCACCAGGCATTTGAAACGACCGACCCCATACGCAGCGTCCACCATTGTTGCTCAAGGTTTAGCGTTCACACTTGTGTGATTGTCAATTAAAAAGCAATTATTGCACATGTCTGGGGCACTATAACAGTACGTATATATTTTGCATGTGCGTCTTTCACTAGAAAAGGCATACATAAGTAAATTTAAGAACCGTAGCGCTTATCACGGTGCGCTGACCATGCAGTGCTCGCACCAAAAGGCGAGTGTTTCCAACGCTTTGCTAAGACGACACGGTGGTGGCACCTACCCGTCGCCTTGCGTTCTACACCTTATCATCTCTGAGATGGGCGCGCACACTCGTCTCAGAGCCATGCGCTTTGTTTCTAAGAAAACTGCCAGATGGCGCTCATGTCTCACGTGTGACGTGGCTTGATACGCTCGTTCGCCTCCGCTGCACGCTCGAGGCACTGTAACGCCGAGCCACAGAACACCTACCAGCGCCTCCAGAATACCATTCACGAATTTTCTTGCGTAGAACATCAAATAAATGTTTTGTTCGCTCTCTCCACACACAAGACTATCGTCTTTCGATGACATTTGCAGATTAAATGCAGATACGGGGCCAATTTTTTTCTTCTCTATGCTTGCCATCGAAGACATCACCGTACAAGTTATTCGCACGTGTTTATTTTCTTTCTTGCTTCCTTGCTTGTGCGTGCGTGCGTGCGTGTGGGCGGGCGGGCGTGGGTGTACTATCGTACACTCAGCCACCTTTAGGAACATGCCAAAGAATATCTGAATCCTCTCGAATCCATGGAGTCAGTACACAGAGCACTCCACACTGTAATGTTTCGTAGAATGCAAAATCAAACGCCTTTTGCCATGCAATGTTACAATTCACATCGCGTCTTTACTGAGCACAAATTGCACATAAAAGGTGAGACGTGGCAAAGGCTCTGCCATTTAGACTTAGGTGAGTGTCTTCTTCGCTTAACGACGAGTAAATTGCATGATAATTTTCACTATGTATACAGTATCAATGGACAGCACGTGATAAAGAACACTTTGTCAATAAACTGGTTGATTTATTGATTTGAGCCCCGCCGCGGTGGTCTAGTGGCTAAGGTACTCGGCTGCTGACCCGCAGGTCGCGAGTTCGAATCCCGGCTGCGGCGGCTGCATTTCCGATGGAGGCGGAAATGTTGTAGGCCCGTGTGCTCAGATTTGGGTGCACGTTAAAGAACCCCAGGTGGTCTAAATTTCCGGAGACCTCCACTACGGCGTCTCTCATAATCATATGTTGGTTTTGGGACGTTAAACCCCACATATCAATCAATCAAATTTATTGATTTGATTTGATTTGACCACGCTGCAAAACGCGTCCTCGCCCCCAGTTCAAAACTGTTGCTAACCAAGGAGCACTCCTTTTCGAAAGGCTAATATACTGAGGAAAAAAAGCACGGGTGAGGGGCAAAGCATGTGGGGAAAGGTGTTTTAGCTCTTCTAACGTGAAACCAGGCGAAGGGAGAAACATGCAGTGTTTTTAGAGACATTTCTTTGGTAAAGCACTATATAGTTGTGCCAAACCTGAAACTTGGAAAGTAGGGAAGGGTGTGCCTGCCACACTAACGTGGTCAGTTATTTGTTGGCCTAACTGTTTTCTTCCTCATTTTAAGCGGACCAGTGGCGAGTAGTGGGATGTGTCCATTCTGGTGTGTATACCCATTCTGATGATGTACTGCGACGGCAGGAGACAATAGCAAGCCTAACCCATAAGACGGTGCTTTGCACCTAATGCAATTCCAAGCATTGCAAAGTGCGTCTAGGGCGCTTAAATTTTGCGTTATATTTACATTTGCTTCAAGAGGAGGAAGATAAGGAAGAGTCCTTGGTACATCCTTCTTCTTTAGCAAGCAGGCTGAATCACTACAGCGAAGCCGAACAAACCTGCAGAGATCCCATGCACGTCATGGGTTACATTCATTAAAGCCGTCAACGTGAGTAACGCAGGTGTTCGCCGAATTTTTTTAGCAATAAATTAGGTTTGCAATAGCCCGTTTGCTGCTAGCAAAACTGCTCGTATCGTACGACGGGATCCTCTGGACTGAATCATGTACCGTATCGAGCCAGCGAACTGAAGCGCCATACGCACTGCCTAATGCGAACATTTCGCTCGGCATGATTGTCTGTTAGAACAAATTAATTTTGTGTCTAACAAAGAAAAGAAGCCCTTGAATGTACTTTTCTTCCATTCATTACGTTTGATTCTTTTGCAAGTATAGTCGGGTCATCGGGTAAGAATGTTCACGACATTCTGTCATGATGGCCAAATCATGCACCGTAATGTTTACTTTTACGTCATGTGAATTTTTTCGACGCGGAAACGCTGGGCTAGTCGAGCATATCGGTTCGCTGAAAATTGTTGTTGTACGCGCGATTTGACCACAGACGCAATCCGCCAAAACTTAGCCATATACAGGTTCTCCTTCAAATAAGAAACACGAAAAAATCAAAGATTGGACCGGTGAATATAGTACGTTAAAGTTGTAGGCAAAGGCTCTTACGTACTGGAGAAACCGTCACGTCCTCCTCCGATGTTAGCAGATATGCTCAACGAAATGATCATAAGCAGCACCTTTGCTGTAGACATCACTAAGGGTCTTCCACTACCGGAAGTGTTGTTTTCATAGATTGCCTATGTACATCGCGAATCCGTCCGAATAAGCAAAACCAAAGCATTCGTTTCTTCAACGTCGTCATAGATACCATAGCTGATAGAGAAACTAAAGAAAGATTAAGCGATCAATATGGCTTTCTAGGAAAGCCATAATTGCAAGTCATTTGGGGATGTTTGCAATCCATTTGTTCTTGAGTTATCTCTTTTCATTTTTTTCAGTAATGTTGTGACGATCGTGTTTTGGTGCTACACTTCAATTTTACCTCGCCGCGGGCTTGTGTCAATCACTTTGTTGGGTCAGTGAACACTAAAGGCTAACAGCGGGAACGAAAAGTACCCCGTCTACTACGTACGTCGTTATATGTGTTTCTGACACGTGCACTCGTCACTTGCCAGGGTGAATATGCCTGCCCGAACTGTAACTGATACACTGCATGCTATCGACGTTTTAAAAGGTGCACATTTTAGGAGCAAACAAGTACACCGACCAGACTTCTCTATGGGTCAATGCGTAGGGGCGTTAAGACTACGTCACAAGATCTCGAAAAGAATGGTCCAGCGTTTTCTCTATTTTGATTGTACGATCCACGCTGCCTTCCTAAACTAAGTGCGCGATGAACGAGACATGACATGCACGCAAAAAAAAGAAAGAAAGAAAAATAGGTAATAATTGTTTTGTTTTTTTCGGAGCTCAGAGACGAGCCGATGGCACTTAAGTTTTAACAGTGTACAAAAAAAAGGTGCAGAGGGTGATTTCAAGCGTGTAGATGTCTTGTGTCACCCCGTGTGAGGAGAGAGAGAGAAATGTTTATTCTTACGGAAAAGCTGAGAGGTCGGCTTGAATCTATAGTATATATATGTTTTAGCCTGCTACGTGTGAGGAACTTGTCATTGTGCCAAACAAACAACTTTCGAAACTGTTTGGAGCGAAAGTATTGCACGACGTAAGCGCGGATCACTAACGTCACGAAATAAAAAAAAAGTACACTTGCGCGCTCTGTTACCCCACGTCAAGAACTGTAATGCATTTGTATCACGTAGTCCTATCATTCAGTGTCTACATTAGCAACAACTTTCTACTCCTCCTATATGATGTTTCTGACGTTGGCTCCATATAGGTTTCACGACATCATGATGTGCTGGTTTAGACTTCATTTTGCGTTGTAAATATTTATTGTTGTCGCTGTTTAAAGACGTGAGAGCACGTACTGTCACTTCAGTCGACTCTACGGAGGTCTTGTGAATAGTCGTGGCGTCGAAAAAAAAACATCTAAAGAGAGAGAAATATCGAAAGGTTTGGTGAAAGGCAGGGAGGTAAGTCAGTGGAAAATTTCCGACTCTCTACTCTACAAAAGCAGCTAAATGTGGGCATTCATATTCACGTGCGTATCGATCTCAGACACAATTCTGAAAACCTGACTAAGTCGTCCGGCTATATGAATTCTTCTAACCGCGTGCCTTTTGAATGAGCTGGCATTTGCGATTGTCGCTATCATTCGAAATCCAGACATCTCACACACGACATTATGACATGCCCGCTGAGGTACACATGGGAGAAGCACGCCAGGAATGCATTAGTGGAGCTCATTGATTTCTTTCGCCGACACTTTGACGACACGTGGGAAACACTTATGGATGACCTCGCGACCAGTTCGAGTCGAAGTGGGAAACAATGTTGAAAAAAAAACCGTAAAATGAGTATTGATCGAAAAGTATAAAGCGTGACATTGGAAGCTGTATAGTGCACCACGGGAGAAGAGCGATTTGTGCAGCAGTCATAAAAAAAATCGTTTTGTGGCTGAGTAGTGCATATCTATATATCGAGGCAGATGTGTCCTATATTTGATGTTGATGTACAGCTATCTTCGACTTGTTAAGCCACCGGAAAATTTTTTGGCTACGCAGATAATAAATTGAATATCTATATTCTTCCTATTTCGGCACATCACTGGCACACCTTTTGGGTAGCCACGCTCACAGTTTTCTTAAGAAAAACCACAGGGTTGCTTACACATTGCCTTACCACGACTCGAAGACGGAAGCCTCCTTTTTTCTTTCATCGTCTATTTTATCTCCCCCCCCCCCCAGAAGCTTGCTGCAACTAGCGTGATATTGCATTGCATCCGTGAACAGAGGCACCGGAAGATTTGCGCACCACACCTGGTTTAGCAGTGCTCCTGGAATCGACACACCTCTGACTAAACGGCGATGTCGTGCGGTGATGTAATACTGGTGTCACCGGGGCGTCACCATTTTTGGCAAGATGGCACGTCATGATAGCGTCATAAAGTGATGTCATCACTTGATTATTTTTAACAACTCGTCTCGACGACGCCACTTCGTGTTCATGGCTTTCGCGTTTGACAGGGCTTTCGCCTTGAGGTAAATACGCCCTCAAAATGCAGCCCTCTAGCTTTAGTGACATCTGGCACAAAGAAACATGCAGAGAGCCTTAGCGATAATAAGTGCACTCGCATCAATAGAGTCATAAAACAATAACTGATTCGCACGGGAAAATACACGTTACTGAACTATACGCACCAATCGCAGCTATACCGTGCCCAAAAATAACATTGGCGTCGAGGACATTGCCGTAACCGGGGAACAGGGATCCGGCGGCTGGAACTGAAGCTGTGTCAAAATACGCAGTGAAGCACTTCGTGTCATGCAGATAAATAACTTGGCGCATAGCAGGACATATGTTCAACCATGGCTAACGCTTTGGCTACTCACATGGCAGCACCGAAGCAATATTTGCTTGTTAACCTCCCTGTCCTTCCTCATTTATTCCTCCTCCTCCTCCTCCTCCTTGTTTGTTTTCAAGCCATCTGATCTTTGACCGTTACCGCCACTATGAGAGATTAGCAAAAAAATATGTTGCTAATTAGGCTTGATTCAGAATTGTATTTTAAAAAGATGAAATTTCAATTAAAAGAAAAAATATGCGAAAAATAATAATAATAAGCCGCTCGAAATAGGAGGAAAAAAAAAGCTTAACGGGCCCCACGCGTTCGCAGCTGCGACGACTCGTAAGCGAAAGCCATTATTCTTTTTCTTAATTCGGTGTACTAACCCAGCCCCGCTTTGTCCAAAAGCTTTTTGCACCGAATGTAGTTTTGCGTAGCCTCCACGATCGGAGGCATTCTGACGAGCTTTCTACGCCTGCCGTGGTTTTGCACTGCCTTCGTGATCGGTTCACCTTTGTCCAAGCTAATATGTGGTGTGATGACGTCATCCTACAACGTTAGGTCACACGACGTCATGATGACGTCAGAATGACTTCACGAATTTGGAGATAAGTGGCGTTGTGACGACGTCGTAATAACGTCATCACGTGATCGTGATTTTTTTATCTCATTCGTGTTGACGTCGCTGATGCAGGGCACCGGCGGTGAATTCATAACTTTAACGATAATTTTTATTGCTTTCGACGTAATAAAGAAATCGCTAACACTAGTGTTTCAAATGTTGGAAGAACTTTTGCGTACTTGTTTTATCGACACTGTTACGCTTCAGAATTAATTCAATGGCATGCGCAATAAATATTTCTCAGATTAGAAAAAGGAGTGGCTGTCATGTGTGCTGTACGGCAGAGCTAATTCATTTCAGCCACCAAAACCTGTGTTATATTTAGCGCATTCAGCTATCAACCCCTCTGGGATTTACAAATTATACATGTGTACTGTCCACAAGATCTCGCGATCTCTGAGCAGCCACTTCACTAAAAGCTGTTTTTTGTTTGTTTGTTTCAATCATCAGTTCACACTAAGCGTTTCATTCAGGAACCGCTGTTACCTCTATGTTTGACAGCTCGACCGGCCACAACTTTTCTCTGCCTCTCTCTTCTTGTTTTTTTTTTCTTTGCGCCTATCCGATGGTCCACGTCTAAAATCGAATGTGTGCTTCGAGGAACGGCGCACCGGACTTGACAGAGAGGAGAAATCGATGTGACAATCGGGCCGTGAATCGTGGGGCCGTCCACTTCATACTCGCGTCCGCTCATTCGCCTTTGAAGGGGTCTTCGCGGTTGAGAGCGATGACGCGGAGTGATTAGTTGAGCACGGTCGCCGCGAAGCCTCCTTTGTTGAACTAAATATGCACCGCGTACATATTTCAGCTACTGATTCATCCTTCGAATAGGATTTCGCATCGCTACCCCCCTTGTGATTTTTCTTTAGTCTTCATATAATCTGATTAAATTCGCTAGGTTATTTCCTGTTTTTCCACTAGTCTCCACCTGGGCTTCATAATTTTTTCTTTCGTGCGTCGCTGAGAATCAAATTTAGCTTCCATGTCGCTTCGATTTCCTTGCTGTTCCTTCTTATTTTTTTTTATCCCATCTTTCTTAGCGCTTCACGTGAGATTAAAGAGGCCCTTCGAAACCTTTATAGGTCCGCCGGACGTCTCTAACGAAGCGCCACGCGCGACCGAATCGTCGAGTGCGAAATATCATGAATGGAGAGGACCATATAACGCGATGACTACGCGTCGAAATTGGTTTTAGAAGTGGTCGAGCGTCGACGTCGGTATAATCGGCGTGGCAGCTCGCACCCGTGCTTGACTGGTCCGCCACTCCTGGCATTTTCAAGTGCGGCGCGCACACGCGAAACAGGAACGATAGGTAAAAGTTGCTGGAAGCGGGCAGGCCTTTAATGCGGGCGGTGGGCGAAGCGTATATAAGCCAGTAAGTAGCTCGTTTTGAACTGACGTATAGGTATTGGCTCCCCTTAACGCGTGTCGAACCGCCGCCACCAGTGGCACTCGAGTGGCTTTTCAGGGTGGCTCTGCCCTTAAAAACCCGCCGAACGCACTCCTTTATATAAAGAGAATCAAATCTCGAATAGAAGAGTCCTCAAAGAACGCAGGCGACGGGAAATCTCGCTGGAGAGGACGAAGATGAGCGCAAGCTTCGTTCGGGTCAATAAAATGATATAGATATTTGACTTTCTTTGCTTTTCTTATTTTTATCGAACCTGCGGAGTCGAGGTTCTCTCACGCTCCGTCGCCTCGCCTGATGAAGGTCGCCGCGGTCATCGAGTGTTGAGCAGCGCCACGCAATGTTCAGCTCGAGGGAGCCGGGCGAAATCGAGCTGCGCGTGCCGCAGGCACAATATTTTGCATCTAGCTCGCAAATTGCCTCGCGACACGCATTAGAGAAAAGCAACCGCTAATTACGAACACGTTCCAAGGGCGTAGCGATCAGTCTGCTCTTAGTTTTTTTTTTTTTTTTTCACCTGTGTATAGCGGTATAACGAGCTGACCCGCTGGTGATGACGAGTTCCTCGGTCGGTTCGTACCGCAACGAAGATAAGCGATCGATTAGCTGAGTGAGTGATGAGTGAGTGAATGAGTGAGTGTATGCATGTTCAATTTCCACAGGCGTGTGCAGGGTTGCCCATAAGATGGGGGAAGGGGAGTTTAATCGCAGCGTCTCACCCTTTTTCCAAGCCCTCCCGCAAAGGTCTACGGTCAGAAGACAATGGCTTGTGGCACCTACTCCCCCCACCCTCCGTGCGTACGCGTGAGCCCATTCCCTCACCTTCTCACTCTCAAGTATTAAACGTAGCGGTCAAAGGCAAAAAGAGGCTTGTATGCAGTGCATATCGCTGGCTATTAAAGGTATATCAATTTCTAAGAACCGTATACTTATCAACGTTGGTTTTTCGTTTTCTATATCATTTCCCTCTTATGTTGCCTTGGAGAAAATCGTACGTACCGCTCGGCATGATGGATGAGATGAATTGATAAAGTTGCATAGTCATCATCATCATCATCGTAATTAACCTGAGTACGCCCACTGCTAAGCAAAGGCCACTCTCATGTTCTGACAATCAATCCGGTCCTATATATACGCTTGCCGCAGCCACGCTACACCCGCGAAATTTTCAATCTGATCTGCCCACCTATCTTTCTGTCTTCCCTTCGTTTGCCTTCTCTTGGTATCCCGTCTATTACTCTTAATTACCGACGGTCATCTTGCCTGCATGCTATACATTCCCTGCCCATTGCAGAGTAAACAAACTTAAAATCTACAGTCCGAGACGACGAACTTGTACACGCTCTCTCATTCGCCGAACACGTCATCTTCTTACGTCTTTCATTATTGACCGAGTTCTCGCAGGAACGTTCATAGACGCAACATGTAAATAGCTGTCGGAACAGCATGGTCTCACAGAAAGTACACCCGCTAAAACTTGTTTCACTAAAGTCACGTAGGAAGAGCTATTCAATGCTTTCGTCTGATGCGTACAAGTTGAGTCCGGGTATGAAATAAAGATCCACCATGTACTTTGTTCTGAGTCTATAGTGCTATAGCTAAGGCTAAAGGACGTGAATGAACAGACTTATCACGCGACTGCTGATGTGCTTATAAGGCGTGAGTTGTCGTTAGTTGAGCCTCAAATGCCTGCCTTGGCATTTCAACATTTTATAACGTATGTCACTTTATGCAGAATTACTCAATAATTTCGCCAATGTGGTGAGTCATATATTTCAAATCATCACCTACAGGTCGTGTTCTGGGTACCGACGAAAAGCATACCTGGCATGTCGGGCCGGTATGTATTATCAAACGTAATATTCATTTCATTGATGCACAACCGCTAAATTAGATTTCTTTCACTCTTTCATTCACTATAGGGTGTTTAAAACACAGCTCGACATAAAGTGTTACATTATTTTATCACGTAATTGATTTACCTAGGTTGTTAATCTCCCCTAGTTTCACTAATTCTCCTGCTTCTTCCCTTTTCTAATACAACCAAATAGGCAAGCTTAAAGCACCACAAACAAAAAGAGGTAACAGATCGCTGTTTCCCTGTTCACAATATTTCACCTTGTCACAGTAGGTCAGTTCAACTAGGCGTCAGCCAACCAAAACGCTTTCATACGCTCTTTTAATGGAGCCACGCACACCGTAAGAAGTCACAGAACTTGCTGGTTGGGCACTGAGTTTATTTACGAATAGTTTTGGAAATGTCGTATATTTCGCCTGCTTCCCAAATTCTCCAATAAATGCGTGTGTCAAGGATTACATAGGCGACACAGAACGCGCTTTCCCTTGAGCGTGGCCTGATGAGCACCGAGAAGAGAAAATGCCGAGCTGCGACAAGTGGAGGAAAGAATAAAAGGCACAGCGAAGGCGAACACAAAAGCCGCAGTTCATCTCGAAACACGCGGAAGATGAAGAATGTTCCAGCTGCGGTTGAATACAGGTGGGATAGTCGCACCAACGGAGCGGCAGTATCACTTTTTTTTCACATCTCAGTAGGTGTTAGGCTCATCTTGCCAGATCACCTATGTTTCAATATCGATGCCCTGAGCGTGTACGGGACCTCTGAAGGACGATTTAAAGTGAACGAATCCCAATGTTCATGAAGTTATTGAGAAATTTCTGCACTAATTTACTCAGTGTTCTTTGGTGGATTTAATGCAGGTTAAGCGCAGTCACACTCTTTGGCAGTTGTTCGCACTCTTTTTAATATGGTGAACCTGAGACGATTACTTTTTTTCTCATCTAAAAATTTATAATTGTTTGATAAGCGCAGCGGTCGCTGCAGGTCTATTGTATCCATAACTTTGCGGAAATAGTATACGATGGGTCTTTTAATGTTGTTGTTGTTGTTGTTGTTGTTGTTGTTGTTGTTGTTGTTGTTGTTGTTGTTGTCGTTGTTGTTGTTGTTTGTAACGTCAGTGAAAGTAGCGTTTTGTACGTGCTATAGTAGCTAACTTTCGACAATTGAAATCTGGCGAAAGAAGGCAACGAAACACAAGCGCCGCATTTATATACGCTGAACACACATGCAATGATATACACGCGTTTACCTGTGCATTGCACAAAAAGCTAACACTTCTCCTTTTTTTTAAATGCGTGAGCGGCTTCATGAAAAATGCAGCTACCAAGCTGTGCCTGTGCTATGCAGTCACGTTTAGCACAACCTATGGGTCATAAAACACCCCTATTATTATAAAATTTTGTTATTAGCCTACTGTTTCATGCACCAGAAGTGGGATGTGCGTCCGCACGCACACACACACACTTTCATACATACATAGATACATGCACGCATACATACATACATACATACATACACGCATACATACATACATACATACATACATACATACATACATACATACATACATACATACATACATACATACATACATACATACATACATACATGCACGCATACATACATACATACATACATACATACATACATACATACATACATACATACATACATACATACATACATACATACATACATACATACATACATACATACATACATGCATACATACATACATACATACATACATACATACATACATACATACATACATACATACATACATACATACATACAGAAAATTCTCTTGTTATAATTGATAGAATTATTAAGATTACAGAATACTTGGATAGCCTTTCAGCCTTTCAGCACGAGTGGTGTACGTTGACATTGCTCACCGCTTTAGTCACGCTCATACAATTTGATGTCTGCGAAGCCCAGTCGGAACAGTGAAGTGGTGGTGGTAAAAACTTTATTAGTAACTCCGGCAAATTCGTGGCCTAGCCCTAAGGCTTCCCCCGAGGAGGACCGGAGACTCTGTCTCCTCACCGCCTCAAGGGCTTGCTGGATGAACCACAGTTGATCCTGGAAATAGGAGCTGCGCAGCGCGGCCGTCCAACGTGTCTCAGCTTCATCTGTGGAGACTGCATTTTGTTCTGCTAAAAATGCACATTCCCAGAGAATGTGCCTAAATGATGTTCGAGTTCAGCCGCACAATTTGCAAGTATTATCTGGATAGACGTCTGTATATGGCCTCCTAAAATGAATGGGGCTGGGGAAGGTCTGGATTTGTAATTGTCTCCAATCTGATCTACCGCTTAGGATCTGTCGAGTTTGGAGCTTGGTGGTGGATAAATATGCCTAGATTTTCTATAAAAAATCGTGATGTCGTAGTATCGGGTCATTCAGCCCTCCACTGGATGTCGATCCCCTTTAGAGGACAGCTTTATAACATTTCGTCTCTGACAGCATCTCGGAAGCGCAGCGTTTCGCGATGCGGTCGCTCCGATCGCGTGTAGCGGTCCGCGCGGGCGCGCATCATTTCTCGTCGCGAGCGAGCCGAGGCGTTGACGGTACGTGCGGAATTTCGTGTCCCGGGGTCCAGGCCAGAGGCTTCCAACCACGGCCCCCTCGGGCCGCGAACACAAAATCCCGGCATTCGCGCCTCTCTCCTGCGCCGGTCGCATCGTCGACGCCAGGGGGCGCGAGCAGCGGGACACGAATGCCGCGAACAAAGGGGAAAAGTAAGAACGCTTGGACGGTGGCTATAAGATGGGATGCCGCCGACGTGGCTCTGGAATTAGCTGGTCATCAATTATTTTTCCCCGCTCGTGTGTGTGCGCGTGCAAGAGAGGGAGCACGGCGGCATGGGCATGGCCGCGGTTGCCCTGAAGAATGCGCCGACCGCGGGTGTGTTGCTTCCCCGGGCATCATTTGTGTTTGGGGAGGAGCAGGCGCCAAGTAGCGGCATTTCTTCCGGCAGTCACCATATCTGCCAGAGCCCCCCCCCCCCCCCGCTCACTACCACTGAACATGAGTAGAAGAAGCGGGGCCAGGACGCAGACAAAAAGTAATTTTGGATATGGTGAAGAGAAGAAAAAAAAAGGAGTGGAGATATGTGCTATGCAAAAGGAGATAATCGTCGATAGAACTCGCCAGAAACATTGTTGAAAACGAGAGTGACAGCAAGTTTTGCGAAATGTGTCTCACCGTAACGCGCAAACTTTATCGCCTCGTGATGACACGTAGTGTATACGTATATTTATGGCAAAGGTGCGTCGATCTCGCGCCCGTGTGGGCACAGGACACCACTGGTCTTGCTGACTCGGAAGTCAACTAGTGCGGTGCACCGTACAGGTGCAATAGATGTCCACCTTTTCGCGTCACCTTCTCTTTGTTCTCATGCATGCACTCAATCTTTAATGCTCCCGAAATGTGGGGAGACAAAATGTGAAAATATATGAGCGCATGAGGTGTAGAAGAAGGAAAACAGTTGACAGAAAATATTCTCACTTGAAACTGCAGTTTTGTTTGCGAAATTCTTTGCACGACAACACCGAAACACGCATGCTCAAGCGAATATCACCAGAAAACGTCACCACCCCCCAATGTTTGCTCGACGCTGTTGTGTACTGTCGACACGGCAATGCCGAACCGTTAGGCCAAGAGGCTGTCCACCCAAGTAGCACAAAACTACCAAACACGTCATTTTTTTCAGCGCCGACTAATTGTCGCCCAGTTGTCACGTTAGGAAAAAAAAATAAGGTACTGGCTCACGACTTCTTCGCGGTACTTCGACAATCTGTTGCGTTGCAACCTATCAATTCCATTGTAACAACTGCGACGATGCATCGTCGAACACATCAGTTCCATAAAACTATGCTCAATAGCTGCACATGTTGTGACCAAATCTATGGCTTTTTGAACGTAATTGCCAGCTTGCACACCAACGCTTTCACACGCAAGCACACAACGAACAAGTGAGAAACGCGGCGCCACAGGCACGGTGGTACTCTGGACGCGCTACCCGCACTTCGGCGTTCATTTGAAGGTCGAGCTAGTGTCGCGCCTCGCGAGCACTCGCTGAAATGGTGCTGCATGAGTTCAGCTCTAGCTGCACTGTCATCTGAACTGCCTGGAACTGGCTCACGCAGTGCAAGGCAAACCAAACGGGGGGGGGGGGGGGAGGGTGTGTTTATGTTTGGAAAAAGGAAAAGAAAAGTGAGCCCCGCAACTGTCTGCATCAGGGTGCGACACGTCAGCAGTAGCCCACAAGGGATGGGGGTGAGGAGAAATTAAAAGGATAGGAATAAAGGTGTAGAGAAAGAGAGATGAGGGAAGCCAGAGAGAGCGACGACAAATCGAGGGGATAGGAGAGATAGGAAAGGTGGAAACATGGTCACAGGAGTCCGAGGACGGGGCACCACTTGCGAGAGCTCTTGTCGACGTCAGGAGATGGCGTAGAGCAGGTCCAGTCAGTCAGAGCTACACTGTCGTCGGAGGTCGGCGCCAGGAGGTGACGTAGGGTGAGCCCAGCCGGCCAGAGCTACGCTGACGCCGGAGATCGCACGGAATCCAGCGAGCGAGTCCGCAAACCAAATGGTCCTTATAGCTACCCACATAGAAGTAGATTGTTCGCTGGGTTTATGTGCTAGAAAACGTTTCTTTATTTCGTTCGCATACTTTTCGTCGCTCTGCCCCCTGAAACGATTGTTGTGGCAAAGTGTCTTCCGTTGTTTGCAAGCTTGCCGCCGTCATTTCCCTTTACGTCAAAATATTCAGAGCTCTGCAGAGTATTTCACCGCGCAGCTTAGATATGCCATGTATACACTGTTATAAAGTACGTGCATTCATGTTCGCAGCAGTTACGCCGGCGCGAACAGGAGCAACTTCGTACCATGGAAAACCTCGAGTTATAGGTTCACTAGTGATAAAGGAATGAACTCCGGTCTTGTTTAGAGCATGGTTCGCCATAATCATTTTCTCAGACGCGTGAACTCCGACGACAACTGCCAGCGCATGACACACGCTGTACTGTTTACTATCCATGCCTGTCGGTTCTCGGTTTCGGGCATTCTTACTCGAGTCGCTGAAATTTCACTGCTGGCACCGACTCCTTCGCGTCCATCCCTGTTTGTGGTGTGGGATCACAAGGCAACAGAAACTACTAGCGTTCCCTAAGGGCGCAATCACAAACGCGAGACGTTTCGCGCACAGAGTAAGGGCCAAACCTCATAAGCGCGAAAATGCACGCGACAGCGGCGAGCGACGCTATGAGCGACGAAACAGGGCGTTCGCGCGACGTGTCGCGTGCTCGTTTTCGCGCGATCGCTCGGTTCTCCAGATTTGGAAACCGTCGCTCATCGCCCGGAAGTGCTGGGCTCAAGCAGCCAATAGCGAAATACCGGAAAAGACAGACTACATAGGTGCACGTGACCCTGCCCGAGTCACGTATGCGCAACAAGAAATAACGCAATGTTTATTACGCATGTGCATATAAAAACGTGCTGCAAAACAATAATAAACACTTTCCGTTTCATTACACAACAATATATCTTATTTTTAAATTGCATACCGCTCGCTACGCGGTTTTCTTGGTGCGAGTAGACGGCATTATGCCAGCAACAGTGGAGTTCGCTCGCCGAAGCTGTCGCGTGAATGAGGTTTGCCTGCGCTAGCGACTGATCGCGCGAAGCCGATCTACGTCGCGTCGCTCGTCGCTGTCGCGTGCATTTTCGCGCTTATGAGGTTTGGCCTTAAGATACTGGACGAACGCAACCTTAAAAGCGGGGGAAAAACGAGCGCTAGTGTTTAAAGCGGAACTTAACCAGCTGACATATGTGATTCTTATGCGATCCTTAAAGAGAAAAGAAGAGAAAAGTGAGCCCCGTAACTGTCTGCATCAAAGTGCGACACCCTCAGCGGTAGGTCACGAGGGACGGGGGTAAGGAGGGATTAAAAGGATAGGAATAAAGGTATAGAGATAGAATGGGGGAAGGAGAGAGCGAGCCGCAGGGAGAGTGAATGACAGAAAACGACGGAAGTAAAGGGGAGATAGGAAAGATAGACACGGTCGCAGGAGTCCGAGGACGGGGCACCGCTCAGCGAGAGCTCTTGGCAGGAGATGGCGTAGGGCGAGCCAGTCGGCCAAAGCTGCGCTGTCGTCGGAGATGGCGGGGGCGCAACCGGTCGGCACCTAATCTAGAGAGCGAGACCCAGCCGACATATAACGTCACTAAAGTTCTCGTTTCTCGCATGCCCAAACTTTGCTGAGTGCGTTCCTTTCTAGCAATGCGAAGTCAACCCATTGAAATACGCTGCCATACACGTAATGGTGGGTAGTTCGTTTTCTGTGTCAATTAACGCCCTTCTGTGAGACTCGATGGCCTCACCGAAACGCTGTGACGTAACGCTTGATGATTATTTTTCGAAAGGCGACACAGCTCCCAGTGCACACTCGACAACTGGTGAAGCTACAACATCCAAAGAAGCGGTTCCCAGCTGTAGTTCTGCACTGCCTGACTATTACTCGTGTGGCGAAAAAACTTCTGAAAACCGGTGGGAGCATGATGAATGCACGGAAACCACGATTCCTCACAACCACATTGGTCTTCACCTGTTTAACCGGTCAAGAAGCCAGGAGTTGCAGCACGATAAGACTAAAGGACGCTTTCTACAGACGTCATGGAAACCATCCGCTAACTACAGCGTTTTCTCAGTTGATAAGCGGAAACTGGAGCTCCAACTTCACCGGCATGAAATATTTTCCTGGCTGGTGCTGTATTTCAAAGATGTGTGCCTTTTGTAAAAGAAAGTCAAGGCAAGGGGACTAATTAAATACTTGGTGCAACCACTCAAGCTTGCATGTAACAGTTCTCGTAAATTTTGGAATACATCTGGCATATAATATAACATGTAATGCGCAGTACAATTGTCTTGTCAATTGAAAAAGACAATCAACAGTATTTCGCTGTGTCAGGTGCCTCCTTGCAGCTTGAAACATTGCTTGCACAGTTTATTTCATTTCTTCTAAAAATAACGGTTACTCTGTATACTGTACCTAATTTTACTTAACATGTCCACGTCCACCCATGGATTTTCTTCATTCTGTACATTTATTGTTGTGCGTTCTCGCTAGTTGCAGTAATCGCTCGGTGTGCCCTTCCAGTCGTGCCAATCGATGTAAAGGGACAAACAGATGAAGCGAATCCGTATAAATATTCTTAATTCGTCGTACGTTTTTAAGCTCAGCCATGTTCCTTATTCTTGCGCTGTTTGCCACACTGCTGAACAATAAAACATGTTCTCACTACAGCTGCCCACCCTGCATTTCTGATTACACTGTTTGACTTTTACGAGCACCAACTTTTTATTAATCAGCATAAGTTACATGTTGAGTATGTTAGTAGGTCTTTCTAAGGCTGTAATTGGCTTACACGTTTGCCTGTGTCAATAGACAACAATTTGGAGTGCCTTTAGCCGTTAGGGCATAGTAAATATATGTATCAACGTATTGTACACTCGCATATAAGCGAAGTTCGGTGGATAAACCAGATAATCTGTCGCGCGCGTGTGTGTGTGTGTGTGTGTATGTGTGTGTGTGTGTGTGTGTGTGTGTGTGTGTGTGTGTGTGTGTGTGTGTGTGTGTGTGTGTGTGTGTGTGTGTGTGTGTGTGTGTGTGTTTAGATGTCAGCATAACTTGCGATGGTTCAATAGAAATGTTGTTCTCTGGCTTGAGTTTATCTTTGCACACGTACGAAGAGTCACACTCTAATATGCTTGAACATGGCCTATCGGACCTTGGAACTGTGTCTGATTTTTTACCATTAAAACGAATCCCTGCCTCGGGAAAATTATAGTAGTGATCGACTCCGGCGAGATCTTGTCCGGCGGGTACACGTATGACCATCGCTGCAGCACAGCATTAATCCCGTCGACTAGTCAACTTACCACGCTCGCTGCTGAGATTCCTGCCAAAATCCCAGAATGACAAAGCCTTGTCAAACACGGCGACATGTTTTCTCTTGTGCACACATTATTCACTGCAAAAGCGCCCAGGAATGACATCGTGACAGATAGTAGCACCGGGTCATGTTAGCACGAAGCGATGAAAATAAAAACTGAGTAAGTGGCCGGGAGGCGGGGAGGGGGGTCCTCGCGAAAAATTTCAGGGGGGGGAGGTGAACCCCTCAACCCATCCCCCCCCCCTTGGCTACGCAACTGACCAATACTATTATCATTTGCTGAGTGGAGCTTAGAACGGCACGCGCGGTTCACATCATCCTGATGCATCTAGCAACGTTAGGCTCTACCTATATAAAAGAAAAGGCGTAGCTTGTCCTGGAGGCAATGCTACAGAGACAGCGGAACTTATGGGCATCTAGGTAGTCCTGGCTGTTGCTGTTTGGCTTGATTTTGCAAGCTCCCTTTCTCTCTTTTTGTCTCTATTTATTTCTTGTGGCCCCACGATGCCACGTTTACCTTACCCCACTCACCTTAGCAAGAGATCGCTATACGATATTCATCTGATGTTATGGGCCGGCTCACGTGGGGAACCCGGGGAACGAGGCGGCCCACAAACGTGCTGGAGGAGTGTTCAGCCGAGCGGTAGGACTGGCCTCTGATTGGGTGGACCATGGTAAAGCTTGTGCTAGCGTTTATAAATCTATAAACGTGTGCCTTGAAATCAGACCATGGGCGGTTGATGGGTAAACAATAACATAATAACCGGAAATATGAGAAAACTAGCCGGAAATTTGCAGCCAACTTCAGCAAAGGCCAGCGAAAGTAACAGAAAGGTAGCCACGCATGTTCATAAACGACTGCAACAATATTATTTAAATGAATAAATACGAAATACTTACGGTGGAAATACAGATAAGCGCGTACAGCTTGAGCCTTTCTGTTGCGAATACGTTATCCTGATAACCACTGGATAACCACTGGTCATTAAGGGTAGCTGACTGGATTCCCAAAGAAGGCAAACGCACGAAGGGGAGACAGGAAGTTAGGTGGGCCGATGGGATTAAAAAGTTCGCAGGTATAACGTGGCAACGGAAAGCACAAGACCGGGTTGATTGGCGGATCATGGAAGAGGCCTTTGCCCTGCAGTGGGCGTAGTCAGGCTGATGATGATGATTATATGTTATTGTAATGCTTATTTTTCTAATCACTGCTTACCACGCGGTCACTTGACGGAAACGCACGACGTCTGTTCCTTCGAGCGGCCGTGCCGTGTCACCGCTATGTTGCCGTCGCTGGAGTTCCCATTTGGCATGCAATTGCGATAAGAGATTGCTCACTAAAATGTGTTCGTAAAATATACAGCCACGCTTTAACCTACCTGCGGAACGCACTCTCGTAAACGTTTAAAAAAGTGCATGCACCCAAAATTAGATGTAAGTCCTCAGATATCGCATTTAATTTAATGTAAATGCTTTCGAGTTATCCACAGTGGATTCAGCTCACCCCTTGTTTACAGCACCTTGTTGTAGCTCTTTCCGCTGGTCTGTTGCTGAAACCACTGTGCATGGGTTTTTAAACTATAGATAATGCGCTGACTAATGAAACTCTATGGCGCTGACATAGTACGCTTAGCACCATGGAATGTGAAAACTTCAGAGGCTGTGCTCAAGTGCTAAAACTTGGCGTCAGATTTCAACAGTCTCACGATGCTTCGTAAAAGCTATATCTTTGCATATTACTTTGTTTATTTCATTTAGTACAGCCTTGGATTTCTATGACCACCGCCAACTAGCTGAGACAACAACGCTAAGTGCCCTTCAATCGAAACGAAACCGAAACCTCAGTTGTTTTAAACACCTATTGTGTGGCGCTGCCTTCGAGTCGTTTTTCTTTGTTTTTTTTATTTTTTATATACTAAGGTTAGAACGGAAAATATGCGTTTACCCGTTACAACTTACAAAGGGCAAAGAGACAAATCATCACCATCATCATCATCACCAACATTAAGATCATCTGTTGTCGTGCGGTGTTGTGGCTACACTGTAACCGCGGCTAATACATGCGTCCTGAACGCGTATTTCGCGATGGCTGTTGTAGAAAACGACGAAGACATTATCAAGAGAACGCAATACAAAGCTAAATTCAAACTAAAAGTAATCGCGTTGGCTGAAAAGGTGGGAAACCGCTGTGCGGGCTGCCGATACGCTGTGTCGGAACGTAACGTCCGAAGGTGGCGATTGGACAAACATCGACTTCAGCATTGCCGTTCGGATCAAATCTCTTTCCGAGGGCCCAGATCAGGCAAGCTTTCATTCATTGAAACTGAGTTGGCTGCCTTTGTTGTTGCGAGCCGCAAGAAAGGTGTTAAGGTGACATGGAGCATGGTCGCAAACAAGGCGCGTGTGCTGGCCACCGCGTACGGTGTTTCACAGGACACGTTTTGTGCATCCAGAGGTTGGATGAAGCGCTTCATGACCAGGCAGGGCCTCATCGTTGGTGCCACCAAAAGCCCGCTGACGCCACGATACCCTGTCTTCTCCAAGAATCGCACCGAGAAGTTCGCTCTTTCCCAAATCGGAATAGGGTGTCAAGTGGCCCTGTATTTCGACAAACCCGCAGAATTCTTAAACGTCGATGACGTGGACTGCGAGTATGAATCGTCGAGGGTTGTGAACATTGTGCTGTCTTGTACGGCAGACGGCCAAAAACTGCCCCTCTACGTCGGCTTGAAGGAAAGTCTTCAAGACATTTCAATGTTTCCCAGTAACGTTCATGTAAGTAGTCATAATTATCAGTTCTTCTTTGCTTAGTCTATTGCTTTACAAATAGAGCAAAGTAGACTAGTGTTCAATTGCAACGTCTCTAAATGCACATTTCTGTTGTCACCTTACCTTGGTTTGTTTTTTCCTGAATCAATCTGACAGGTGCGAACATTTACATTTGCCACGGCCCCTTACAAAGGCAGTGGCACTGGAGGTTGCATCGAGCATTTAGCTGGTTGTTATGTGGCGTTTTGTTTGCCTTTTCTTTCTACAGAATCGTCATTTTATTACATATTTGTGGCACAGCTTACTAATTTTGTGTGCACTTTTTCTTTTTGGCATCAGGTGCGACATGTTACGGATGACAATGATGTTCTTCACGACTGGGTTCAGACCATCTGGCTGTCACAGTGTGGCCCGCAGTCTATGAGAAGATCAGTGCTCATTGTGGACAGCAGCAGCCCCATGGCTGATCCAAGGGTGCATCGCATCCTTATTGACAAGGGCACACAAGTGCTCGAGGCACCAGGACTCTTTAATACCGTTTACACCAGTTTTCTGTCTACACTGATGGCCATTTACACTGACTGGATTGTAGGTGACGGACTTTGGAGGCCAAGACATGCAGCAACCTGGCTGCACATCGTAGACTGGATAGCACTAGCGTGGCTGTCTGTGCAGCCAACCGTGATAGAGCGTGCGTTTGCTGGCTACAATGAAAAACTTGGACTTCAACTTGCGGACAACACCGGAAACCCAGCACAAGCATGAATTGTTGAGTTGACTTCTAATGTGTCGCCAAACACAGACCGTTCTTCAACAGCCAACAATATGAATTAGAATTGAGGCTGGTTTAGAGGGCAAGTTTAGAGGGCATGGCACTGTCATGCTGCAAGCTGTGCCTGTTACCTAGACAAATCGACTGGTTATGCATGTGACGGCTCTCAAGTGTTGTAATGCATGTGCATTGACTAGTTCGGAGGGTAACTGTGCTTATGGTGGTTGTAGTCAAACCGACAAACATGAGCTAAATCCATAGGTATCACACGTTTAGTTTGCCGTTTCAATGACACAGAAGTGTATATACGAGCAGCCTTATGTACATTTCGTTTATTAAGTATAGATTGAGCACAGTATATACGGCATATACACAGACACAGTGCTCAGAAGTGACAGGACTGTTGCATGTAGGTGCATGCAATATTTGTTCCTGGCACGTAATAATGCAAGTACCCAACAGTCAAAAGGGCGTTGTGTGAATGCACCATCTTCTTGAAGAAAAGAAGTTAATCTTTAGTTTAAAGTGCGAGATCATCATGTAATTATGGCATATTGCACAGTGGGAGGCTCCTGAATATTTTTTACCATTGGGAGTTCTTTAATGTGCACCCAAATCTAAGTAGACAAGTATGTTTGTTTTACTCTCGTCAAATAAATGTATCCAGGAGTTGGAACTCGTAACCTTTTGCTTAGCAGCAAGGGGCAGTGCTAAAAAACTTTGTAGGAATGTTTAATGTCACTTGTCGGTGTCGTTACTTTCAATATTTATGAAAAATGATTTTAATTTTGCTGTTTCTATTTAAGGCAAAAATGTGTTTGGTACTAATGTGTCCGTCACTTGCTTTTTGCGTGCATAGTTCAAATGGTTTTCACTTGTGGGTCGTGTGAATACTTAAAAACTTCAGGCACAAATGAAATACTGTCTTATTAAGTTCATCGTCTCAATTAAAAAGTCACTGAATAAATGTGAATGACTTCAGTGCTTCACAATTGTCCACTGTTCTCAATCGAACAAAAGAAAGTGGAGCAAAGTATGATATACTTTACCCTGTGTCCATAATTATCCACGTAAAACATAGGTGCTTAGAGAATCAGACCGCAAGCAAACATTTTCTTGCGTTAATAAATTTACTAAAATGTCAAGATCATTATACGGTAATGGAGCAATCGTTATTCAAACACAAAACGAAAGTTAGTTGCTTTTCTCTGAATATAGCACGGTCATAAGGCTTCGGCAAAATCCTCCAAAGATTTTTTTTTTTTACGTTCGTATGCTTACTCCCCACAACACTGATTTCTTTGTGTTAATGTTATCGTATGTATATGTGTGAAATAATTGTGGGAAGTCCGACTGTGATAATTTATTAGCAAACTTGTTTTTTCCACAAACGCGTGGTGTGCCCAATAAAATTTATCAGTTATAAATCGCAGGTGGCTAAAAATTTGTCTCCAATTATTTTTGATAATGCAGTTCATAGAGTTTCATACAGTATTGTATGAAACACTATGATGCAGTTGTTTTGAAGACATACGTTTGCAAATGAACCTACATTATTCAAGTGCGCTTATGCATGTGTCTTCTCCACTGTGTTGATTCTGGCAATACACTATAATTGTCTAGGAGGCTATGACGCAATAAACTGTAAGGGCGCGACCCGGTTGCTCGCCTTTGTAAACTCACGACATGGTTATGTCCTTTCCGAGCGCGCCGGTGTTACTTAGCGAAGACGCGGCTTAAGTCAGGCAACCATGCAGTATGTACTACGTCCGCATTTGCTACGGCCGCCGCTCTGTTGGCTCCGTGTCCGTGATCTGTCAATGCGTCTTGCGGCGTCATTTGTGAAGTGATGAGTCGAAATTGTTGAAGTTCCTTTAGAATCATCAGTCTTCATTGCACTTCGTCTAAAGCGTTGCCGTGATTCCGAACGGCTTACTGGCACAGCGATGAAATCGAACGGGAGCAACCGAGGAGCCCTGCGGCCACACTACGGCGGACGTGCACCTCCTTTCTTGCTTGCAGCACTCTTAATCGGGCTTGTGCTGATCGGATTCTGTTACTACAACTTGTCCTCGCAGTACAGTGCCTTGGAGGTGCAATACCGAGACTTGCAAGAGCGACTGAGGGCCATGGCGGAAAAGCGCGAGTCCCTGGAAACCCGTCACGACGAGCTCAAGAAGACGCTCGAGGACAACTCCAAGTCGCTAGACGAAAAGGACAAGCAGCTATTGCAAAAGGAGCAAGAAAGAGCCGCCGTCGAAGCCGCGCTTCGCAAGAAAGAGGACGAGCTGATGACAAAGTCTCGTGAAGCCGACACTGCTGCCAAGGCGCTGGTACGAAAATACATCGTGTTGTGTGCTGTTGTGGCCGCTGACTGGCGTTTCGTTTTCAGTCCGCATTTTCTTTATGCTAGTCCATGTGGTTAGCGCTCTGTCGTTTCGTTATCTATTGATGTCGCTTGCGTCGGCTCGACAGCGTTAAGATCTCACGCTTGCGACCCACCTGCACGCATCTAGGCAGTAGCAGCAGTGTGTTCGACTCGCGTGTACATAGTAACTTGCACCTGATATTTCATGCCAAGTCGGAGCTGACCGGCTGCGTCTTTCCAGCAGGCGCGTAGCTGCCATATCATGACGGAAGTGCTCGGCAAATGACGCATTGTTTCTTCTATTCGCATGATTTTCTGGTGACGCGCGTTTATGAGCCAGGTGGTGTGTGACCTGGGACATTTTGAATCGAGCAACTTGCAAACTGCGATAGCTCTCGCCCATGACACATTTATACATAGCGGAAAGCCAGAGAATCAGTGACAGCATTGCTGCCTAACTTATATGCGCTTGCTCAAACCCACTAGAGCTTCTGCTCTTCTGATCTGGCTGTGCTGCCCATGAGTGGAGGGCTGCCTAGTTAGTTTTCTTCATAAGGAAGCTACGTAAAGCAGTGCGAGCCAAGTTACTGTATCTCATAGATGTGGTTACAATCACCTTCACTTGCCAAATCTTACGCTTTGTCACAACAGTTATGCATACTTGCTGAACATGACTAATGTATTCACATTTTGCAAATTTTCTTCATATGCTGTGAAATTTATAACGGATGCGCCGAAAATGTGCAACAAACATTTACACTGCATCAAATATAAGTGCTAGTTACTATAAGTTGTTCGTGGTACCTTCGTGGCCACAAATATAATGCATCACATTTGAAATAACGTAATAAGTTTGTATCATGTAATTCTATACCACATAAAGTTCCATACCATTACATTGTAAAATATGACATAGTTATGGCATTGTAGGCAGAAGGCAAAACTTATTCACTTCCATTTACTAGAGGGTTGACCTGGTTTCTGTGACAAACAACAGTACACTGCTACCTGTGGTATAAAGATGCACATGAATATTTTAATTTTGTGTCACCTTGCATCTATAAGTTGTGGGTGTAATTTGTGTCATATATATGATGCAGAAAGCATTGCAAGTACAAAAAAAAAAAAGCTAGCGCACTGCAAAATATGGTTAGTAAAGTTTTTATGACTGTGCAATTTCGGTAGTGGTGCCTGCTAAATACAAAACAGCATATGGTGCTGTAGATCCCAAGTGCTTGAACATATGAGCGTGGAACATAGAGAACAGAGAAGTACCCCACAGTTCGTGGAAACCTGTTTCTTGACTGAAAAAAAGACATTGTCATGGGTATAGTGCTGGCATAGTGCACAGTGCGAGGCTATAGGTGGTTTTGCCAGAGCCTGCCGGTCTCTAGCAGCATTGTGCGGTCACCGGAAAACCGCCCCTTGAAACTTCAGGTTTCGCTTGTTTTTGTGTGGTTTTAGCGTTTGTTGCTGGCCGCGACTGCTTGTGCTCCGATGTTTTACGTGGATAAAATAATTCCGATGAAATCATTTAGACTCGAGCACAGCTGTGTCAAGCCAGGATGCAGTCTACATGCCTGAAATAATTTTATATGCTAGTCAAAACGTTCTGTTTTCCAAGCGATGACGATAGGAAGAACGCCTGCATCGTAGGGATCACGCGAGAAAACTGTATTCCCACTAAGAGCGCGTAGGTTTCTTCTGCACTTCATCAAAGGCAATGCAAAGCTCATCTCAGACTGATGGCACAGAGGCGATACTCGGACGTTAGACTAGTCGAAGGCGTCCGGTTACTGGGAACACATCATGCAGTCACTGTCGTGTTTCACCCGTAACAAATAGGTGTACTGACGCCTGAAATGCGCAGCAAAATGTGAAAGCTAACACTGAAAATCTATCGCAAAAGTGTTTATTTTATAGTTTGAGCGATATCAATTATGTGCACTGTTCGAAACAACACAGTATGCAAAGTACCCGCGCCTGACATGAATCGCCGCACAGTGTACGTCGGGGTGTGCACGTTTCATTGTTGTTGCATTAGATTTTTTTTTTTTTAAGTGACGCCGGCGAGTGGGCTCTCATCTGTGCGAGCAAATGACTCATCGCCTGTCTTTCTGCCGCTAATGAACATCACCGCATTCTCGCTAATGTATCTTTAGGGTGTGAACATGGACAGTAAATTTAGGTAGGTTCAACTTGAAAGTTTGATTCATGAATAGCTTACACATGAGTAAACCATAATAGTTCGCGTGACTCTGCAGCCGCAGTTGACGTCATCACATCAGCACATTTTATAATTTCTCGGTCACATGAACACTTCGGATCGCGAGCGATTCCGATCGCCGCTGATCTCTTTAAAAAGTGCCTGGTAGGACACAGGCACAGAATTAAGCGTTTTATCCTGAGGTTGTATGCTTAGACGAAAACACAAATATGTTTGGGGTTCAACAGGAGGAAGGTTTCCAGTTTGAGTAGAAAAGCTGAATTGAACAACTTCACAATGAATCGAGCGACTCTTCTGCATGTCGACGATGTGGGTGCGCTTTGAAGATACGGACAGGGAAAAGACAGGTTTGCCCCGGTCCGCGTCTTCAAAGCGCATTCACATCGTTGCCATGCAGAACTAACTGGCCCACTTAAGTTAGCTGACAAACTTCTCCTGCAGTTATACATTTTCTGCTTGTATAGGCACGACCACTATCAGAGTTGACAGGAAGCAGGGAGCCGCGCTCATCGGAGCGCAACGACTGATATTTCGCACGGTACCCATCGACCACGTGAGCAGTGAGCCCCTTCATGTAGCCGTTAGACGTTGCTGCAAACACATCCTGAGGAATGCGCCAGAAATAACAGAGCAGCAAACTGAAACACATCAGGAAAACACCGCCGCAACCATTGAAAAAGCATTGCCGGAAGTGCCGCACCGGAAGTCTGCTGGGGTAGGCCGTTCGGCACAAGCCAGTTTATTTACAAACACCGAAACCGTCTATACATTTTGTGTATGCCTGGAAGCACCACAGTTGGATTATTATTATTATAGTTTTAGGTTTTGCCTACTGAAAGTTACGGGGTACAATACGCTGGGTCCACAATAGAGCTCTGTACAATAATAGAATGCAACCAGGATGTAGGGTAGGATTGCAGCGTCCTGTGAACTTACCTGAAGGCTAGAAAATTTCATATTTCTATTGTTTTATCAAATCGAGGGAGAAAGTAGGGGAAATTTTTATGGGGAAGCCAGCAGTTAGTTGGAACTTTTCGTGTTGTGCTTGCTTACACTTTAGTGTGGGGCAGTCCTGAAGACAGCGCACAGTGTGGTGCTTTGTTAAGAGGTATCCCTTGACGTTGCTGCTTGACATCGCTTGGTGACATCATGTAACGTTTGAGGTGGCGACATGATCATTGCGTCATTATGTAAAACATGGTGTCACCGTTTGGTCACGGAAATTTGGTATGATTTTACTGCTAGATTTTTCACTGGCCAAATATAGGTGTCCCATTAAAGGGAGCACACTCCCTCAAAAGCTGTGTTTGTGGTTCTCTTCAGTTTTCTTGGTCATCCACTTTTGCTGGGGTGGGGTAGGGAGTGAAATATTTTTTAAGTATCTATAAAGGTGTGCACTGTGCTTTGGGTATGCTCTATGAGACACACCTGTTATCAAAGCCTGCTAAAGGTTAACACTGCTTGTATATTATTTTTCTTGTTTCAGACTGGATGCCTGCAGAGGTTGAACGAGACTTCATCAAAGTTATCTGAGAAAGAGAGTAAGACAGTGCTTGGTGTACATTACTTTTAAATCTTTCTTTTAAGGAGTTGAATTTTCGCATAATTTCATGCTCCTTATTCACTCACCCCTGTATAATTTCCACATTATAAATGTGCCTCAATTGTAGCATGGTTTAATTTAGCTTGTGAACTATGTTATGAAAGCTGGAGAGCTTCATTTTCCTGCTCGATGTTTGCTACGTATAGGTGTTATTTTGCAAAGGCAGTTGCTGAATAAGCAAGAGTTTGGCTTTATATGACAACTAAACATATTTCTTACTATTAAGATACGGCAAGTACCGTGACACATACACATCAGGCAGTAGAGTGGCTTGTAATGAGCAACAAACATTTGTGAATGGTGTTTAAAGTGTCATGTTGTGACTCTAGTTCTAAAATACATCTCTTTTCATATTTTTAATAGCGTCACTGGCAAAGCTCACCAGTGAAGTCGATGCCCTGAAGGCAGCTGTCAGGGATGCTGAAAGAAAAGCTGCAGCTGGTGTACAGTAAGTTCCTTTTTTTTCAGTGCTATGCATGTTGATAAAGATTGGGGCCAGGATGGATGCTCATTCTTCATTTTTTGTACCCATGTCATACGAGCATTTGGAAGGCCTTCCATCCAATAGTCTATTGACTCGATCACAAGCACAAGCCGCTACGAGGGACGGTTTGAAGGCCATTGAGGCGATGGTCTATCGAGTCGACAGAGCACTCCACAACTCTGTCGGAACTTCTACGGCAATAGAGTAACAAAAACGGAAACTGCGCAAACGTTGTTGACATTGGCTCATACTTCCGAATAGAAATAAATATTAACCACTAGGCCTTAAAAACAATACATAAGTGCGTTATGAATTATTTTATAAAGTATTTGGCCACTTGAAATGTGTGACCTGCACACACTCGACAACAGCAGTGTACTTCTCTTCATTGCACTGTCTTGCCATAGTTTCAAAGCTCAACGAGTTAAAAACTAAACATGTGCTCGTAACCACAAATAAACAATCCATCAAAATGTTTACGGGAATTTTGAGCACGAGAAAACACATTCACAAAACAAAAGGACAGGACGGGCACTACTTTAATCTCTTTCATTAAAATGTGTAAAGAAAGAAACAAAAGACTGCTTATAAGTGGATTTATCTTATTCAACTTTCGATGACATGAACACAAGAATAAAGATCCACAGTGCCGCACAATTTTCGTGAAAAATGCCTGACCCTCTCTATGGCCATCAAAAACTGCCGTTTAGTAGTGCGAAAACTCAATCGAGTCGATAGAGCTGTGTCGTTTTGTTGGCCATCAACTGAACGGCCTTTCAAAAGTGCCGGCGTTATATACAGGTATTAGTCATGCGATATTGCAAAAAGCGAACCAAAGCAGTAGAATTCAAGGTGCCCAGCCTATAGATGACACCGTCACTGAAGGCTTACGGGGCGTTATAGCTTTGAACTGAAATATAATTACAAAATAAGTAGAAAGGGAAACTTGTTGTCTGGTGAGAGGAAAACCCGCTCTCTTCGCATTATGCCCATGTTTCACTAGCAATTGTACTATGACGACTGCAGGTCCACTGTCCACTTGCTTGGGTATTTGTATATTGGTCAGTCTGGGTGTGCCAGCCTCTGCCACTTGTGGCAGTCAGGGTGAATGTAAAACATTAGTTTTTTTTATGGCATCTCACAGTACTTCAACTTTAAGGATTAGGCTGCTGACCAATAAACTCTCGCATGCTACATAAAAGAGTGAAGTTTTCTCAAGTTATGAATGAAAGGAGGGTAATCACTAGAGATGCTTGCTTTTGATCGACAAAAAATCCCATACCACATCTGGCTGTCATGCTTTGTTGACATTTATATCCCATGCCTGTTTCCCTCGACACGCAAAATATCAAATTCAGGTTCATTCTCTTTATTTCCTGGAAGTGTCGAGCTGTGAAAAAATGTCAATCATAGGTAAGCACAGAAGCACAGAATGTCAGCCAGACAGTTTGTAGTTGCGATGACTTGTAAGCTATGAATTATATTTTTAGAGCTTAGCTCTTATGTGCCCATTCCTATGCATTGAGCAGCAGCGCTCCTGGCATAAATGACATAGTGAATGAGGATGAAAGAAAGCCAATGTGGAGTTTGTCGATATCGCGAGCCACTGACATCTAACCTCGCTTTCCTCCTTCGTCGCATGTGCTGGCCCCTCGGTCAGAGCTTGTGCATATTGAGGGCTCGCACGTGCACTGCGGCTGGTTTCGCTTGCTATATTGAGGCTGTCGGCATTTTGCTTTGTTCGCGAGGTCTGCAGTGCACAGAGTGGTGGGTGTAGCACCCGTGCGTAGGCAGTTTCTGTGGCAACATATAACAAATGTTACATTGCTACAAGTGCGGTAGCCGAAACGAAGCCGCTGGAATAATTTGCATTAGGGAGTATCGTAATCGCCGGTGAATATTTCCCGAAACTATGTGTTGATGAAACGTATTTTGCAATAAAAACATGTTGCAGATTGTGTTGTTAACATTTCACAGATTTTTTAGGGATTTGTTCAGTCTTGGAGACCGTGATGCTCTTGCCCAACCAATCCTGTCTTGCAACACTTTTCTAAGTAATCAGTAAATGACTCCATGAAAAGAGCTTAGCCCGACCGCGGTGTCCTAGTGGCTAAGGTACTCGATTACTGACCTGCAGATCGTGGGATCGAACCCCGGCTGCGATGGCTGTATTTTTGACAGAGGCGAAAACGCTGTAGGCTCTTGTGTTCAAATTTGGGTGCACGTTAACGAACCCCAGGTGGTCGAAATTCCCAGAGCCCGCCAATGCGGCATCTCTCATAATCATATGGTGGTTTTGGGATATTGAATATCACATATCAATCAATCATTAAAACTGCTCATTGCCTCTCAAATCGACTGCTGCAAAAATTTCGGAATCCATCAAGCAAGAGCGGAGTTAGAGGGATTTGTCACAAACCAAGTCCTTTTCCTCTCCTTTCGTATTAGCGTGCACGCTGAAGCTACATAAGGGGAAGGATGACTAGGGCACGAGAAGATGCGTCCTTTTGTCTTTGCTCGTTATGACCTTCAAGCTATTCCTTTCTTTTTTTTTTAACGTGAGGCATATTTTTAGTGTGATCACGAGTGCACCCAGGCTTGTGGCGGCATCCCGTGGCAGCCACGGGAACTGTCCAGCTCACAATGCTCAAATCGGCCAATATCCATGAACATTGTGCTTGTACCATAGTAGTATTGGGCATATGGCATCACTCGTCTAGAGAAGAGGAAACGATTTCTGGCTGACTGAGAATCAGTTGTAAATTACTGCTGCTCTATAATGTTTGGCTTGTATTCACAAGGCATATATTTAGTCCAGTAGTTTTATTAGAAGGGAACAAGCTTGCTCTATATGTATAAACACAGCATTGGGCTGATGCTGTAGGACATTAGAGCTGTGAAGTCCACAAAAGCCAAGTATGTAAACCTTTGGTTTTTGCTGGATTCCTGCTTGGGAATTGTTGCTATGGTGACTTACGGATCAAAAAGATGCTTAATGTTTTTTTTGCTCCCTGTGGTTCGATTCAACCCTTAAAAATTACCAAGGCACGGTTCCACTCTACATAGGTTACCTAGTCCAAACCGCGGCAGTATGTGATCTCAGTTAAAGACAAACTTCAGAAAATGCATTTTTATTTGTGCTTTAACTTGTTGTTTGTTGTAATATAGGCTGTAATGATTTTTCTTCTCGCTCGTTTTTCTTCACAGCCTCACAATCCAAGAGACAGCAGCTCCTGACATAAATCACAATCTGGTCAAGGAGTCACAGTTGCCTGCAAAGAAGGAAGAGACAGCGAAGGAAGTTGCAAATTCACTACAAGATGTGGTGAGCGCTAGTGGCACACAAAGGCGCACTAACATCACCACACAAGCTACCAACGCACAAGCGACATAGACACAAGTTAATCATTGAGCTCTACTATCCCCATCACAATAAAGCTTCTTTCATTAACCGCATGTTTGGCATCTGAAATAACTGCAACCACTGCATGTTCTCTTGTAGTTTGAGAAACTATTTGGACTTATAAAATCGTTTCCCTGACGACATCAGTAAACGTGCAGGTTGTTACCTTTTGTTTGCTTTTAATGCGCAAAAGGAGACAACTCTGTGTATTTATGAAAAGCAAGGAAGTGGTATGTAACTATCAAAACTACATTTTCTTCTATGCACCAACCAACTCGCCCAACGTTACGCTCTGCTAAACCACATTTTCTTTACCTAGCATGTATAAACTACAGTACGTTTGTCAACAGTTTTCAAAAGCGTAAATCTTCAAGTTTAACCATGATAATGAGAGCGAATGGACTAACAAAATTACTGGAGATTACATATTACTAGTGAAATCTCGGTAAATGAAAGGTGTTAAAATAAATTGCTTTCAAGTGGAGCAACTTTTTGTAATTCACTTTTGTAGTTGTAGAATACCCTAGTATTCGTATACTAGAGTATGTTTTACTTAGTAAGTGGGACTATCTTTCCTGGTCCTTTCAGGTCTTGTTAAATAGTGTGCTGTACATATGAGTTTTTTTTTGTGTGTGTGAAGAAAATGCATGCATATGATCAGTGATTCATAAAAGATATTTTGGGTTTAAATTAAACATTGATACAACGAGGCCGTGCTGTAGTAGCAATTTTGGTTAGAGCTGTCGCGTGTGAGCAACAACTCTTGGGATTACGTCTTGGCTAGTCAGGCTGGCAGTTTATCCACATGGCAGATTACGATGTGCAGTGAATTTCTTTCGCCTTAGCAGATTATGCATTATCTAGAACTTCCTTTATGTAATGTTCTATAATGTGAAGCATGGTGAAGACAAGAGGCCTTCAGAATAATGAGTAGCACCGTGCAGCTGTAGATGACAGTGATGCTGAGGTACATACAAGCTCAATGCATACTAGTTAGGCCGTGTAAAGGCAGCTAATACTATATCAAACTGTTTAGGGCATTGGCTCCTTCATTACAACTGGGACTGAATGTATTCCAGCTTGATACTATTGTTGCAAACAGCTCAACCTGAAATCACTGACATTATAGTGATGTCATGACAATGCGGAACATAGCATGAATTACTAAGTGAAATGGTGTTGTCTGCAAAACTGTAAATGAAAGAGTAGCACATCTTTCTTTTAGGTGCATTGCCATGCGGCAGCCTTATTAATCTCGGAGAGAGAAATAAGCCATTGTGTGAAGTTGCCACAGATCTGCTTCCTTGCCATTGAAATTAAAACTAGCTTGCACAAACAAGTGTGGCAGACAATTAGAGTTATCATGGGCCTGCTAGTTTTTTATTTAATGTTTTGTAAGCAGATTTGGCCAACTTCATGGCTTGAATGGTTTTGTTTGCTGTGATTATGGCTGACAGTTGTGTCACTTCATAGCTATTTATGTGCATGCATTGCTTTGCACCATCTTGCGTCTTGAGTTTGTGGGTTTTATGAATAAATAAGACTTCTTGCCACTTTTACCACCGATATACATTGCAGTATTGTTCAATTTAGTAATCCTGCTTATTCTATATTTTTCATAAATGTAGTACACAAAGAAATAAAGCAGTGAATTTTTGATTCTCATTGCATTAGTACTGTATTAAAGGCCAAGTCCGGTGATCTTTAGAGGTCGATAGATCTCAGTGAAATGTGATGGGTATGCTCCTATGCACATTGACATCATTTTTGCTAAATTACAAGCTTGAGAGATGGTTTGATTGTTTGCAAATGAATTTTAAAGATTGCCTCGAGACGGCTCACCTGGCTTGCCAGAATTATTGGCAACACTGTTCGTGTGTCGTCACGTTTGGTATGTCAGCGGACGTGACGCAGCCGGTGGCATCGCTAACTTTGGCCGCTGCAGCGTTTACTGGGGCTTGCCAGAAGGTGACGGCGGCGATGTTCGGTGGTCTTCTTCTCTACTCCGTGGTGTCTGGCCGGCGTTTCGCTGGTTCGGCGCAGGATTTCTGTTCCCTGTGGATAAGTGTGCGATGGGTGGTAGTTGATGTTGCTTTGTGGGCTGCACAAACCACTCACACAAGGCGCAGAGTGTTTGCTGTCACGGCTTTCCACGTGACAGTGCCCTCCTTGAAAAGTGAATCAGTGCGATGAGGCGGGACATTTGGCTATCAAGCAAAACGGCACGCGTGTGTTCTCATCATTTCTCTCCGGAGTCCTATCAGGACAGCGTTTGGCCGGCGTCTGTCTGTCTGTTCATCCATTCGTGTGTGTGTCTGTCCGTGCATCTGTCAGTCAGTTCGTGCAACCGTGCGAGCATGCTTTTGTCCATGCATCCGTTTATCTGTCTGTCTGTCCTTCTGCCTGTACGTCTGTCCGTCCGTCCATCTAGTGGGGACTACAAGTTCGGCCATCGCGCATCTCTTCATCGTGTATTCATCATATACAATTAACGCCATCCAGGTGATATTCCAAGGACTAAACGAGAGGTAGCTACCTACTACTACTACTACATACAACGTGGACGCATGACTCACGGCATAAGGAGCTTCGCTACTAAAACAGCGAGGTAACAGCATCATTTGTGTCAGCAGCCGCTGTCGAACATTTCTCATGCACTGTCAGTCTCGATGTTAGTTGACGCTCGGCGCGTTCACCTTTGCTCCGAGCTAAATTTGGAGCGTCTGCTTGGCCCAGCATTCACAGTTTTTATACACCGTGCCGGCAGGACCAGCATGCCAGGGCGACCTGCGGTTCTAGGTTCCTATCACATGTTACGTCATACGTAAACTGTGCGCTCCGTTGGTTTTCGGTTTCAGTATTGCGCCTTTTTGCTTATTGAAAATTATTCTCAAAGGTGTTGAGCATTTCAGCTATTGGGCGGGTGACAAGAGTGTCTCAGAAACATAGAACCACCATTACCCTGATATGGCCAAAAAATTGCCGGAGTTGGCCTTTTAGGGCCATTTTACCATAACCTATACTGGTAAAATGTATATAGGTTTCGCCTCTATGTATTATCAATTTCTAAGCTTGAGCAAATATTCATTCTTTTCAAATAGTTCTTTGAACATTGAGATAGCTGATTTTAGTTTTTTTTTTCTAGCAATAATGAGAAAGGCTGGCATTATACTGCCATGATGACCGTGTAACCTGTCAAAATGACTGTATGCAGACGTGTTTCACAATATGCGTCTGGTTCAATTTCTTCAGATATATATATCTATGCACATTAGTGTTAGAAAGAGGAGCCGTGAATTCAGCATTGTTCAGAAAAGTCGTATCCTCTAAGTTCACTTCACTGGTAAGATTGTTTACTGGCTTTCTGAGAGCTATAAGGTTGCTGTGAATAGATTTTTATTGACACTGTACTAAACCACTACACAGGTGTTTGACAAGCAGTGAGAAACGCTGACTAGGTAGCCTAACATAGTTGGCACAGCAGTAAATGGCAGATTTATTTATTTTTTTATTGAAAAATACCTTACAGGCCTGAAGACATTTAGTTAGGGAGGTTACAGTGAATGCGGAAGTAAACTTGCAATGAACAACTATTCAATGCAGCTTAATAATAACAGCAGCATAATGTGGTGCAACAAAAACTAACAATTCAATAAGTCAGCAGCACTTAAAACAAGAGATTACGGCTTGTTCATGAAAATAAAGGTGAACATTTCACAACATAACAAAAGCTCGAAAGTTAAACAAGTAAAACAATCTCGTCAATATATCATCATGTAATGTATGCTACTTATCGCTTATTGGGCTGAGGTCGCATGCATGTGCACAAAAGTGGCACCAAACAAGGCACAAAAGTGGCAAGCAGCCCTGTGATGTTCAGCTTTTCCTTATGAAATGAAGCAGCTTTAGTTCCCATGTGTTTGCAAAGCATAGCACAATACATTGTGGACCACTTGCAGTTAGTGCTTCATGTTAAGGGATCATGATGAAACACGATGGGTGAATGCCGAAGGTGCTAGCTTCAACCACCATTAAATATTTACGCGTCAATTGAACTACAGCAGTGAGTAAGAGTGGTAAGTGCTGTAGTATGTCCTTTTCCCAACACATTGCAGTCATTGCTTCACACGGTACATAAACAATATGGGTGTGAACCCACTAGCTTGGAAAGGTATTTTGTGAGTAAGAGCTTCTTTGAGAGTTTTGGGGGCTGCTTGAGTTGAAGCACGAAGCACGTGCACACAATTTTTTGATTACCATCACTGCCAACTGTTGCTGCACGGTATCACTTGTCTATTGCAACAAACACCATTAGACGCTGAAGCTGCTTGCACAGGTTTGCTTGCTTAAAAGCTAAAATGTCACTTTACTGAAAGAGCAGTTCTGCTGCGATCACTTGGCGTCACTCTAATCTATTGCCTCAATCAAAATCAGTACTTGACTGGTAACTTCATTTGTAGAATTATTTTGCAAGCAAAATACCTTTTCATTAGCGAGCGGTTTCATTTATTAGTTTGTGACATCATGTTGCTGCCTGTTTAAGGCCTTTTGGCTTGATCTAATACATCAATTTTCCCAATATTTATGTGCATTATCTCCTTTTTTTGTGATGTGCTGACCCATTTGCATATTGTTTTGGTATGCTATTAACTATGTCTACAATGTTTTTTAGCAACAAGATCCTGATGTGAATCCACCAGTGGATGCTGGCCAATAGAGAGTAGGAAGACCTCAGCGGGTGTTGAATGTGAGCACAACTTGATGTTTTCACAGTTATGTTGTATGTTCCCTTAGGAGCGGCCGCCCAAAGGAAGTTTGGAATCATTTTGTCCTCTTTCAGCGAAGATTAATTATTTGTTACATGGACTTCCAATGCCTCTAGTATGAGTAACGAGCTAGTTTGAATTATTTTGATTGAGAGTCAGTGCATAAGCATGCGTTAGAGCTGACTACTTCCAGATTCAAGCAAAACATGCTAACAATCATGTTCTAAATACCATTGGCGTCCCATCTCCCAGATGCTCGAAATTCCAGACATGCCCGATTTCCCGGACTCATCTGTGGCACCGTCAAGTTGCCCATAGCGTTAACGTATTAAAAAGTTCGAAATTCTATACGCCTATACCCTCTGACATCCGATTTCTCGGACTTTTTACTGTTAACCACCAAACCAGAGTCACCACCGCCGCCGCCGTTATGGTTGTTTTCATATCGAACCTGCCATACTCGCATCGCAGGTATAGCCAGCAGCACCGCTGCCAACGGCTGCACCGCGCCGGGGTTGCCGTAACCTCGAAACTGCACGTGTCAATCCGTTGCCAGCAGTAGCTTAGCGGCTTAGCCAAGCCAAACCTCATTGTGTTCACTCAGGTGTTGTTTTGTCAGCTCTGCGGTCGCGTCTGCGGTTGATCGTTTGCGCGTGCTGCTGCGCGCTACCTTCAATGATCACGTTTCCCAACTTTCAGCATCCATTGAGTTCCTCGCTGTTTCGCGCTGCGCTTTTCGTGGAGCGGATTCTCCTTTTACAGCGATGGCACCAACGGCTCCTTCCTCTTCGTCCGCGCCTTCGAAGCGCACAAAGCCCTCTCGCAGGCTCATGATGGAGAAGAAAGCTGCCGTCATTGAACAGGTCCAACGCGGTCGGTGGCAGACAGAGGTTGGGAGGGAGTTCGGAATTTTGAAGCAAACTGTTTCAGACTTCATCAAAAACAATGCGAAGATCTTGGAAGTGGCTGCCAAACCAGCCGGGGCTTGATAGAAGAATGCGAGCCAGGGTGTTTACCTGAAGCTCGAGGAAGTGCTCGTTGTGTGGCTCAATGCCAAGAAATGCCCGGTGTCAGGCGACATTCTGAAGCAGGAGGCAGAGATTTTCGCGCTTGAGATGGGCGTGAAGGACTTCAAGTTGAGCGATAGATGGCTTCTCAATTTCAAGAGCCGCAATGACTTAAAGTTCAAGAAGATGTGTGGAGAAACTGGTGCCGTCAACGATTCCGTTGTCGCTAAATATCGGGATGGAAAGCTGCAGTCCTCGCTTCAGCAGTTTATGCCTAATCATATTTCCACCTGCGATGAAACTGGACTGTGTTTCAAGCTGCTGCCAGAGAAAACGCTTGCATTTGCTGGGGACCCCTGCAACGGCGGCAAGCACAGCAAGGAGCGTCTTATTGTCCTTGTTGGCAGCAACTTGTCGGGAAGCGAGAAGCTTCTATTACTAGTAATAGGCAAGTCAAAGCATCCCAGATGTTTCAAGAGGGCAGTGACTCTGCCTGTTCTTTATGAAGCTAACAAGAAGGCGTGGGTAACGCAGCAGTTATTCGAAGTTAGGTGCACAAGCTGGAAGGAGGTTCGAGTAGATAAATTGAAGAGTTCTGCTGTTTGTGGATAACTGCACTGCGCATGGCCACATCAAGGACCTGAAGGCTGTACAGATTGAATTTCTGCCGCTGAACACCACAGCAATCCTGCAGGCCATGAACGAAGGCGTGATTCGGAACTTAGAGCATTATTACAAATCACGAGTGTTCAGCCGCATGGTGGTCTGCTCCGACAACGGAAAAAGCTACGCTGTTGACCCCACGTCTGCCGTCAGTATGCTAGCGGAATCGTGGAAGGGGCAGTTATGCAAGAGACTCTGCGGAACTGTTTTCGCCACGCGGGTTTCACACTCGACACTGAGACGGCCGTCTCACCCCAAATGGACAGCGTGTGTGACAAACTGCCATCCGCAGATGTTGCCTTCGACGGTCTGCGTGCTGCCGGCGTGTCGATTTAAGCCGGGATAACGTTTGAAGGTTTTGCCAACGCTGAAAAAGACCTCGAGCTATGTACGGACTTGACTGATGACAAAATAATTCGTCAAGTTACGGAGGATTCTGACAACACCGAGAACGAAGAGCCATCTTCTACACAGCCAACAAGCTCGAAGTTAACGTGGGCAATGATGACACTGTCATCAGTGTACAACGGCAATATGACATTGACTGAAATTGAGGCAGACGTGACCATGGGCAAGCAGAACGTTGTGGAAAAGAAAATAGGTGACTTCTTTGCGCCCAAGTGCTGACCTATGAGGTAGCGCCGGCCACGTCGGATTTTTTTCTATAAATGGCTATTTTCAGAGCCACCTGAACGATGCATTGGCTGAATTACAACGGGAATCTTGTACTCCGGCCATTACCCTTTTCGTCGGCAAAAAATACCTACAAAAAAAGGTGCGTTTTCACATGCATTCATTTTTCCGGACGTTTTCGCAGTCCCTTGATGGTCCGGGAAATCGGACGTCGGCTGTTTTAAAATGCTAAGTCATAAATATTCTTTTTTCACATCATACTAGCCTATATTTGTTGGTTGATATATGTGGCCTCAAGTCAGTGGGTTATAGCAGGCATAAAATAGCTTATTGCTGTAGTTTGAACTAAATATAACATGCTGTAATTGTCTCTTTGTCTCAACAGGGAATCTCCATAAAACTTCCCTGACAAGAGAATCGAAGGTGAATGGCGTAAGTGCAGAGCGTCCAGGATGGCGCAATTGCTCGTCTCTTCGATCACTCATTTGCCACTTCTCGCCATAATGCTATCGTGGTGAGGTGAACCTCACAGATCTTCATTATTTTTATCTGGTTCCGTTCAGAGCCTTGTGCATTAGGTTACTTTGTCCTGTTGGAGCAGGTTCGTCATTGTAGTTGAAATTATTGATGCTACCTCAAGGCTCACAACCCAGTTCACTGATTTACTGTGTATGTATATTGCCCATCATTATAGCAGTGCTTCCAATCTCAGCCTAATCAGGTGCGTAAACGTTTTAGATTATTTCTTGTTTGCCATGTTTGCGCTACACTGCCGGTGTGAAATGGATGATCATTCCGAGAATAGTGCATTGAATATATATTTCTTCTTTAGGTTTGAACCTCATTGTAGAGAAGCAGCATATGTAGCGAAAAGGGCATTACGTACCTGCCAACTCTCACGAATTGTTCGGGAGACTCCAGAATTCGGACATAATCTCCCGTTTGTATGAATGCCACCTCGAATCTCCTGAAAAGTATCTACCACAGGAGAGGCGATTTTTTTTCTCTTTTTATTTTAAGAACATGAGCGTATGTCAGCCTTTCCTCTGTGGCAGTGGCAGTGCTGCGGAAAAAGACTCGCCGCTACACTTCCAGTATTTCATTGTAACCATATCGTAGAGTACCACTGAGTACATTCTACTATAGGCACCGCGCATCTGGGCCGCGAGAAGCACTCGCCACCACGCTCGCCACCAGAAGACGAGGGAAAAGGTGCAGTTTCGACGGAAAAAGATTGCCAAAAAGTGAACGACTTTCAACTTCTCGACTCTTCAGAGATTACCATTGGATGCCAAATCAAGCACCAAAGACATTTAGTTAAGTTTACCTCAAATTGCAGCCTCATTACTCAGGTCCATTCAGAGCCTGTCTATGTAGTTATTTGGGCCTACTTGCAGCCGTGCCTCCCGCTATTAGAACCAGTAGATGTTGACATTGAAAAGTTCAGCATATGTCGTGTGCCTGATGCACTCTGTAATGTTTCTGTTCCTCTTTGGTACAGGTCATTTTTGCTGTGAATTGAGTCCGCTCATGGTTGTAAGCAATTTTATTAAACAGTCAGCATATTGATTAGTAAGTGAATAGAATGGCATTTCAAAGGAGTGTAGGCACCAAAATTTTTTGACGAAGATTTCAAGAACTTCCGCCAAGAAGTGGAAAACATCCGTGTGACACCATGAATCTCGCGTAACAGCAATGTGACGTAGTATGTCCAAGCTGTTACATCAGTAAGCAGACGCACTGTCTGCTATACTTCACACGGTGCTTCCACTTTGCTGCACCTGTATTACAAAATGCACATCTGCGTCTCCCAGCACCAGGATCATGTCGTCACTGTTGTCGTTGGATGAATCTGACCACGAGCTTCTGCTCAGACAAAAGCAAATAGAGATGGATAATGAATGTGTCTTTTTTATCCCTTGGCATCGGATGCTGGAATGTTCTCATGGAAGTGGTCGCTGTAATTAGACTGTGATACGTATTACCTAAAAATTGTCAATCAAATTTGCCATACACATGTCTGGTGTCACACCTGTTGCACCTGTTCTGACAGTATACTGATGGGTATCGCAAGATGTGTGGAAAGGGTGCCACGTTTCATTTTCAGATGTCAAAATTCAGGTGAATTAGACTTAATTACCTTGTTCTGCCAAAATTCATCACGGCATTCCTTGCTAGTATGCGGAGCTCATAATACAGCCATTTTTGTGTCGGGATACCATCCAAATTAGTTGTCTACTTTCCTTTGAAATAATCTTTCGCAATTTATGGCTCCAACAATAGAATCTTTCAAGATTTTAGTTTGGCAGGTATGCAAGGTAAAAGACATGTTAACGTCAAAATTTCACATTTAAAACTGCTTTGTCGTAGATACAGAAATATTCAGACAACAGTCATAATAACCATAACCCAAATTTTCAAATGCAAAGCTGCTTAAAGTTTCAGTAGTGAGTTTGTGCATGTGTAAGTGCTCAATTGCTTGAACGCTTCAGTCCTCAAATAAGTGTCACTGCTTGATGTAATGAGGTTCACTTTGTATTCCTGTGCGTATCAGAATCTCACCTCGTGTATAATCTCATCTGTCTGCATATTTAAATGCAGTGATTGCAGTGTTGATGCAGTGTGAAGTGTTCTTTTGTATGCTTTCCATCTTTTTTGTGATGGTTATGTGTGATGTTTTTTCTGTTTTAAGTGTCACGAAATTTACAGCCAGCCATCTGCACTGTATCTGTGCAACCCATAATGAAATTACCGTATTGGTTTTATTTTATTTATTCAAAATGCTTGTTACAACAATTGTGCTACACATTGAATTTGCGGGGTTTTTTTATTACGTTTTGTCACATTTGCCAGTGTTTAGCGGATTTTTCAAAAGATTAATGGTAATCTAAGAGCTGTGTCAGAGAATCGCTGTTCTGCATTCTGCGAAAAATATATAGGAGTCGCTGTTACCGTAATAAAGGTTTACAAACGAGAAAGGTGCAAAAACAAGAGATGGTTGGAAAAACAACACCTTCGGGTTTCCTACACCACCACGTTGTGACGTCATGGCCTTCCGCTGTGTTTTATTATACATAAGTGATTTTGGTTTTCAGTGATGATGACGCCTTTTTCATATTTCCTCTTTTGCACATATACCGCTCATTTTGTTGGCAGTCATGAATGAGGTTTTCTTTCATTTAAATTTTAATTATACATGTTGCTTAAAAGAGCCATTCATTAAGCAAGTTTAGGGAATATTCGCTGGAACACTACGTACTGCCAAAATGGCAAGAAAAACAACACATGAAAACTTATTGCATCATATTTACGTACCAAGGCTAGGGCATTTGCACAAAATGAAAAAAAAAAGAAGGGAGGAAATTTGGGTTTTATGTACTGAGTGTCAATGTCTTGCCACAAGATTGTCAGAAAATAGAATTTTGCAAAAGAAAACAAAAGAGATTCAGTGCTTCTCATCGTGTGATACACAGCTGTTACCTTTTCTCGGTATTCTCAGCAACATTTTCAGTTGCGTTGCAATGCAATCATAAAAATGCACATTCCTTTAAGTGGAACTGTTACGTTTGTGATCGTCGTCTTTTATTTTTTTCACTTTACACATACACTTGCTTTTCAGAGTGGGGTGATAGCAAAGCACTCCTAAGCGTTGCAGAAACACCGTGCAGTATACACTTGGGTCCAACTAATCTTGCTTTTCTGCTTGTCGAAACTTGCCCAGTACCTTTTTTTATCTGCAAGTCTTTTCAAACTCTGTTCCTGCATTTATATAAACTTCCATTTGGTAATCAATTGGAGTATAGATTCTGTGATGAGAGTTTGGCATGTAACTATACATTTTTATAGGTCGCCGAGAGCAATAGGGCTACCTGAACTTCTGTGCTGGTTTGTGTTGTTTACCGTTTGCTTCATATGTGTTTAGAAAAAATATGCAATTTGTTTATTTTGAAGACAAGAGCCTACTATTGTAATCAGGTCAGATAAGCTTTCTTTTTTACACCAAATACCATGCATTATGAAGTCTAGCCTGCTTAGCAAAATACATTGTTTTAAGTCATTACATTTATGCTGCCAGCAGTAGATTCAGGCTCTTTGGTTGAACAGAATCAGAACACAAAAGTACAACATTCTCACTGCTCTTACTTTCTTGTTTGACTTATGCACTGTTAGTACTAATTCTTTTATACTGTTTTCATTTTCTTTGTGCACTCACAGGTGAAACAGTTGTGACCTTTTTATTTTAACTGCTATTAATACTACTATTTGTTTTCTGTCTAGGGACTTCTTTGCACTTTAGTAGTTGGTGTTATAAGAGCAAATACGGTAATACTGATGGTAAGAAGCAGTGGCCGTCAGCCAATTAACGAGCTTTTCTCTTGCGAGACTGTATTCAGCTGGCATCTCTCAAAAGAGGAGAAGTGGAAGCTATCATTCCAGAATACAGCCATGGCTATTCAGTCATGTAAAAGCGTAATTTTGTTCACTGCCTGAATTTTCTCTTTACCAGGGGTTTAGATGTTAGGCTTGAACAATGTCTCTGTTGCTTAAGGCTCATTTCCTGCTTCAGTGATTCACCGGACTGGCATGAAGCTGCAAGGTGGTTTAACAAAAATTTGCTTCCGATTGTCTTTTTCTTTGAAAAGTCTGATTTACTGAAACTTGTGTAAGTGCAATGCTCCAGGCATGGTCCTGCGTGTGCCACTTTTCTTGTGCCCCCCCCCCCTCCCCCCTGGTGTGAAGTTTTTTCTTTTTCTTTAAAAGTTTGGTTCCTATCATTAGGTTCAAACCTGCTCTAATGGCAAAACTGTTTTGAGAAGCGGACACACTATTCTGCAATGTTAATGGTATCAACCTGAATGCTCTCATTCACTTTATGAATTGCCAAGCAGAAAAGTTGAGCTTAGGTTTTGAATGAGTAACACAAGAAAAGCTTTCTCATGCAGAGAATTTCTTGAGTTCACTAGACTCTTTGCTTGCGTCTCTGTTATGGCAGTTGAAAGAGAAAGAAATGAGGGAGAGAGGCAGGGAGGCGGTTGAACAACTTGTCATACTCAAGAGGTCTACAAGATAATTTCTACCACGGCTTACAGTACACATTAGGCCACATTTTTTTCGCATGTCTTCCTTGTCCCTTTTACAACTGGAACACTTTGAGCAATTAGAATGGGTGTTATCGCCGATATTGCAGCAATATGGTGCGTGTTCCTTTTGAAGTGTCACACGTGGAGCACTTTTAAACATGTGCAATTCTTTTTATGAAGCATGTACTACTTGATTTGGAGTGGCGGCTTCGCTTTTTAATGAAAGGCATGGCAATCACTCCAGCCCACGTGTTTAATCATTTCGGCGTGTTTTTCAAGCTGCAATAGATTGACCATCTTTTGCAATGTTAACGAAAATTCTCTGAAGCAGGGCAGTGTCTTGAGCATTTTTAAAGAATGTAAAGAAAGGTTGACATGCTAAAGTCAAGTACATCCGCTCTTTTGACCGTGACATAACCTTTCAGACTAGGCGGCAACTTTTCTTGAAAGCACTGTGGACGCTGTCGAACTGAAGCGCATGCCTGCTACCATGCCTGAAAGTAGTATTTAAGTTTACTGATAATTTTTCATTGGCCTTACTGAAATAAATGCTGCTTTGTTTATTACGAGACTAGGAACAGTTGCGAGAAGTCGTAAAACATACTACAGCTATTGTTCACTTTACAAGAATGCCTTCTTTTTCTTTCCATTTCCGAGACAGCACCTCCTTTTCAGCATGTCAGTTTTCCAGGCTGAACATGGAGTCCATTACTTAGTGGGTCAGTCATCGTGCAGCTGTAAACGTGCTGTTTAGTTCTCAAAGAAAAGTATACCATCAGTAGACACTAAATTGTACACGGAAAAGAAAGAATGCTTTCTCCCATTCATATATTTTGTATTTAATTTTTAAATGCATTGTTGATGCAAGCAGCAAAATTGATCAACTGCAACCGTACTACTTGAGGATCAACACGAATGTATGGAAGTTGCGCCTTCGTAGCCTTCGCTCTATAGTGCCAAGATAAGCTGTCGCCGATTGTGGTAGAGTGCTTTGTGCCGTAGTAATGCAAATGAATGGGAAGTTCACGGCGAGACACGGTTTTTCATTTTCACGATATGTTTTTATTTCCACGCTACATGTGATAAAAAGTGCGTTAATGTTATGTGAGCCAGTCTTCCAAAGGCCCAGGGACTATGAAACAGTGATTGTGAGTCAAGGTGTTGCCATCCAGAGGCAAAACTCGCATTTGTCACTCAAACAAGAAAAAAAAAAAAAGCCACCAAGCTTCTCAATCAGGACTACACTGTAAATCTTTGGAAAGACACTAAGAGAGTTGTACTGCTGTGCAGTGTTGTATGAAATAGAAAAAAAAACAAAGTTTGTAAGTGTGCAGTTGTAATAAAACAATGACTGTCATGTAGCATCACAGCTTCTTTTTTGACATTTTGGTTGGAATTTCTACAATGGAAAACTTGAAAAATGAAAATAAACTATGGGCTTCTGTCACAATGCTACCACTGGTAAGATGAATCTAGGTTGATCCAGTGCGAGTAGATTCCGGTGTAAATGTTGGCTGAAACAAAAGTAGCTTTGGCTGCGTCTTGAGATAATGAGCTGTGTCTAATTAAGGCTCCTATGTAAATAGAAGAATAATTATTTGTCAAGTTAATGATGGTTGACCAGAAGACTAAAATGTTGCTCAAACTGCACAAGGTGAATTTATCACTTGCAGTTCAAGAAAATGAATGAGTGGACCTAACTTAGCATGAGCGTTAAAACATAAAATGTCAGATAATATTTTTTTTCCGTCTTTCAAAAGTTTGGCTTCAGTTCAGTCCAGTATGTCTGTCGTAGCTTAATTTGCAGTTTTAATCAATGCTCTCAGGTGTTGGAAAATTACGCAGTCCCCAATCACTGTTCGAGAAATTAAGTGACATTATTGAACCACTGAACTTTGAAAAGAAAACTATACATACGACCCAGGTTGACTTGAATAATGACTGCTGTTTTATTTATTTTTAATTCTGGCAAGACACCAAGCTCACCAAATGTTATACCATTTGCCTCATGCTGAGAGATTTACAAACAAGCTGTGTCTGTGCATCAATCAAACATAGACTTGTGTTTGAGCGAAAATTTGCAATTCACCACTGTCTAGTAGATATGTTCATGAAAATTTTTTATTGCCTTCTAGTCAATTTGTGTAAGCTACCGAGGACCTAGGTTCGATAAACCATGTCAGTATTTTGAAGTGAAGTTGAAGTAGATAAGAAGTAAAGTGTTTTTATCGTATCAGCTGCGGAAGTTGAAAGCAAAGAGATGGGCTTAAAAGCTGACATGCAACTTTTCTCCTCTTGCTATACAAGTTGCTGGTTGAAGACTTATGTATGTAGGTCGCAGAACGTGCAATCATTAATGGGAAGGTATTGTACAATTAGAGCAACATGCTGAACATTTCGCCAAGATAATGTCTTCCAAGTTTCAATTAATGTTGTATGCACAAATGATCTAATGCATGTGCTATTCTTGATTTCATGCAGAGGATGCCTGTGTAGTGAAATTGGGGGTGGTATTTTCTTTGTCTTGTCACTTGGGATCATGCAAATGAAAGGCTGACATTTGTTTCCAGGCCTTTGTCGAAAAATCAGAGAGGAAAACATGATAGCAAGCGAGGGTTTTTTTTTTCGGGCTTTGTATAAATGTTAGAGATTTTAGGAGTAGTGTACGACAGACAGTGCTTGGGTATTGAATGGCAACAACAAAATATATCCCACCGGTGAATAAAATACAATATATCAGACTGGCAAGAGGCGAGCTCTGACAGACAGCAAGGTTATTTTAAATAAAGCACAATACATCAACAGAAAAACAAAAAAAAGTATTGTCTCACTGGTGTTACACACGCAAGGAGCAGTACACATCAGAATATACACCAGCAATGGACATAAGTTGACAAGAAAACGGCTGGTATTATAAATGCACAGGATTCACGCGCCTAAAACGTGACTAGGATAATACGCGAGGAAGGACGCACATGACCACAACACACACGCACAAAGTCCTGGGGGAACTATTAAAAATGGCATTAATGGTAGCTGTTAATCGTTTTGTAGCAGTCATTAAAACAATGCAAGTGAACAGTCTCAAACAGTGCAATTTGAGAGCGGCTGGACATGGCACAGGCATGGCGCTTAGCCATTGTGATGCGCCAACAAATATAACTGGTGAGGATGTCGAACACGTAGCCTCTCCAGTCTCTCAACGAACAACATGCGAGCGTTGTCAGTGTAATAAGGATTGTCCAGAGTGGAGCACAATCAACATTATGCAAACGAATAAAAAGAGGTTTTCTGATAAATAAACATACTCGTGTACATGAAATGCATGACAAAGAGCAGCTTTAAAATGAGCGATTGTGTGTGTATATAAGGCTTTTTAAAGTGTGAGCGAGTTAACACTACTGCTGTACAATGCAATTTACCAGTCGAACATCGCACAGGACTGAGGAAAGCCTTATTCAAAAGACAGGTGCCGTTTTCATACTACATGTACGCAGCACTTATCCTGAGTGCGTTTTTGCTTCTTCTTCTGTTTGTTACGATTGGCGTCTACACAATAGACGTCTGTACTACTCCATTGGTTTCAGTGAGTTTGCGTTGTCATATAGATGATAAGAAACCTGGAGGAAGTTTGAGGAGCAATCCAATTATTTACACTACCATATACTATCAGCCTAGCACGTACGGTGTACACTACCCAGTGCCTCGTGTACACACGCAGAGCTTGCCCAATATATTTCACCGCAATAAACAATCAAGTTGTGCTTGTAAATCTGTCAATGGATGCTCGCATGCTATTGCTGAAAAACTGGAAGGCTGTACAACCTATGTAAATGAGCACCAGACGGTTTAGTGCACTGTATAAAGCAACCATGGTGTGTGCTTGTTTTTGCGCTGCTGCGGTACAAATGCTGACTGCTGTGCTTTTTAAAATAAAATTCAGCTTCACATTAAAGAGATGGTATGACAGCATCTGTCGCTGTGGGAAACCTGCAACTGTTTGATACTGCGTATACACAGGTAAAAATATTCTTTTTAAGCCACGGCTTCCTTGCATTAAGTAGACAAAAATAGACAAGCATTTGGAAAACAAAAATCCTTACACACAATTCTCAAGTAGGAAGAATCTAACATTCCCTTTGAAAAGAATCAACAGCAAAGCTGGATGCTAACATACACATATAAACAAGGGGCATTTGGGGAAGACAGTTTGCTTCTCACTTGCGGATATAAAACACTACTATATTTACAAAGTGCCTCTAAAAACAAGCCTGTGCAAAGTTTTCCGAAGCATTGACTAATGTCGATGCTAGGGAAAACTAGGCTATACTAAATTGGGAATGCAATAAATTCAATACTTTTTTGTTGCTGCCTCTTTCATGCAAAAAGCCAATGAGGCATTTGCACACAAGACTAAGCAACATAAGGCTGCCATTTATCAATAAGTGCGGTTGTATGCCAAGTCATCAGCAGCTGAAGGAGGTAATGCGCAATACATGCGACATGCCTACAACATGTACCATTCCACCAGAAAGCATGCACACCTTTGATCAGTTCAAAAGCACTCGAATACATATATAGGCGCCACTGGCAATCTACGCCTCCCCACATTGAGATTTCGCCATGCTTAATGCAAAGCCTCTTCGAAAATGTTCTAGCTTTGTTTTGTTTTTATTCTCTGCTATCAAAAGTACCGATTCTACTGGGGCAAGACTGTGTGCATACCTGCATTGGAGCTTTTTCGCTAAGGCTGTGAAATTTTAGCGGCAATTCCAGAAAGCAGTCGAAGTGCAGGGGCTGTGAAACACAGTGACCGAGCCTTATTAAAAACACTAAGATCCAGTCTTATAACATGCAGTAATATAAGGTTAGTATCCTTTATGAAGCCCAACTGTTCTCTTGAAGCACAGTTTGAACGTTGTCTTGCATTAGTTGAAGTGGCATGATCTGAAATAGCCATTAGAGGATTTTATAAATGTTCTCAACATGTCCATTACACATCTTAATTAAGCTTGATGAGAACTTAACATCAAGACATAACACTACGGTAGAAAGAACTGCTGAACAGGTTTGCCACTGAATATACTGCACACTCCATGTTGAAAACAGTAAGCTGTGCAGGTATGTCGGCAGATACAGGTTTGCCGCTGAATATACTGCACACCCCGTGTTGAAAACAGTAAGCTGTGCAAGTAGGTCAGCAGATAAGGCCGTTTTCATTCAATAAATATTTATGCTCAAGCAGCCTACGTTTCTTTTCTGCGCTGTGCGAGAAACAAAACGCCAGCTTTTGATTTCACTATGCCACTACACACAATGACAATAGGAGTCACTATAACGATACAGCAAGGAGGATGCATTCACCACAATGACACACTTGTTTTACAACATTTGAAGAAGACTGAGGTTCACGAGAAAACAAAGATGAATGGTCAGCAGTGCCTGGAAAGATGTCTCTGGTGGCAATGTTTCTAGCCTTCACCATAACCTAAGTCTCTTGACAAAGTGTTGGCTCTGGAGACACCTCTTGCTAGACTACCGACCAGTTTTCCAAGACCGGCTTCTTGCGACGAGCTACAGTTGCAGACCTCACAATGTCATTTGGCAGCAGGTTCAGCATACAATGGAGACACTCTTCTGAAGTCCATTTTCTTTCGTTCTAGCCACACAGGCAGGCCAGAGGACACCTTTTCCACACAATTACTTGAATCTGTTGCACGAGTTCCTGATGTTACTGACTGCTAAAACTTCCTAGCAAGCCGTGCCAGAAAAGAGCTTCTGCTCATGATTGCCCAATAATTTTAAGTTGCTTCTCAGCGCAAGTGGGAGCTAACACGTTTTGTACCTACGCTCTTGCAGCACCAGTCGTTAATTCTCACTAATTTCACACACCTGGGCAAATATGGAGATGCTAATAAACAACCTAGTTAGATTTTTATCCTGCTTCATGTTTAATGCTGGTCTGCTTGCGCTTCATACGGCACTACAGTGTTATTGCCACAATGATTCTTTGCTGCCTTCAGCAGCGACATGCAAAAAGCACAGTTAGCCAACAATGTGATCACAGCACTGCACCCAAGAATAATTTTTGCCCCTTATCTTAAGCCACACTGCAAGCATTTTTTGAAATCAGGCAATGTGCAACGACTTCAGTGAGAGGGATCACACCAGCACCACATTAGCTGGCCTTGTTTGAAAGCAAAGTGGAACGGAAAGAAAGTCGCGAGCACACTACATCTGCAAATGTAAGAATGCAGTTTCATGGGGTTATTTTGAAGTGGCTACTCATAAAATCAAGCAAACGTGTGCATGAAGTTGCTGTATCATCAATGCAGGAAAAATTGCCGCAGGCTCTTCTCTGGAACAAGTTTTCAATAAAATCTGTCTACTGACAGTGTTGCCACGGCCATACGAAATAACTTTTTTTGGTGAACAAATTTTCGACAACAATGATGCAGTTCTTACACAATGTGGAGCTGACGCATTTCCCAGGAATTCCCCGTCTCATTCCTTGTAGCAGACACTCTTAATTGAGTAAATATTTTTCGCTTCTTATCTGACCAGTCTGTGCGAAGAAGCCTAGTGACTGCATTCTCATTACAGCAGAGAAACTGAGGTAGTTTCCAGTGGAAAACTAGAGCATTTTGAAATGTCAGGGGGAAAAGGGTTTTAGCAATGTAAATTTAACTGGATACTGTCTGTCATAAGCATAGCTGGTAATAGTATCAACTTTAGGCAAGTCTTGTTTCAGTCTATTTTTTTTTCTCCCAAAGGTAACACTCTTGTTTTGTTTTGATGGCAAGGAACTGGAGACTGCACTGTGAAGCAACAACTACGCAACACATATTTCCGCTGCATCTTTAGCATGAAGCAGCTGGGTGCCGGAGTATCCACTTTGTTCTATATAATAGTCATGCTGTTACAATCAATCCCGCAATGCACGTTCCCAGGCAGCCACCCGAGTATGTAACACATGGAATGTGTTTCATTTAAGATTAAATGTACATAGAACACACAGTGTATACAAGGAACATACTGAAAGTAAGATTCATCTCCAGTTCTGCCATGCTAGTGGGCTTTTCACAAAGCAAAGTTCACAGTGGACAGTGGGTATTAGTAGATTTCACATCATGTACACCTTTTTTATGTTCCTGGCATGTTCACAAGAAAATTGAGCTAACTCCTTCAGATAAATAGTGCAGACACTACCCTAAAATTTCTGTTCTTGTAGCCTTGCTGCACACTTTATGGAAGATATTCATTTAACACTTACCTGTACGCATTATTGGTAATGTCTTGAACATGTCTACGAATTATACTTGACCTTTCTTTTAAAGTTCCTTGGAATAGATCCCTTTTAAAGTTCCCTGGTATAGATTCGACTCTACTCTGAATGCCAGTTTTAGTGAATTTGAAGAAATATGTTCCATGTAATTATCAGCTGACTCGTGCCATCGCCACAAGGCTTTGCCTTCAGTAAGGAATTCATTAGTGCAACCTAAAAACCAAAATATCCTTTTTTTACGTTTCTTAATATTTATCTGCAAAAGTAAATATCCTAATGTAAATAGAGTTGGACATGGAAAGGACCTTCTAAGCTATTTTCTTAAAATTATTGGAACCTCTATCAAGGAACGAAATTCTAGAAAAAAGTTTTGGAAAAGGATGTTATATCAACAAAGATGTGAAGAGTGAAATATTTAGCACATGACTGCTGACACTGCAAAGGGGTAAAAAGATTGGGTTTCAGAAAGCTGCTGGAAATAGTGGTGAAGTGGCTGTTACTCAAGACAATCAGGTTCCTTGTGTTCAGTAGATTTATGTATGGTACAATCGGCTAGCATTTTCTGCAAGCCATACTGATGTAACTTTGCTATTTCTATAGTGACTAAGTATGATTGGTTAACTTTATGCTCAATTTTGCAGAACTTTTCTCCGTACCACTGACCACCATACATTGTTTTGACAAGTCAAGCTGCAAATCATATCTGCTGCACGCTCACCACGTACTCACAGAAGAGATTTACCAAAGCTGAATCTTTAAAAAAGAAAAAAAAAGATAAAAGGGGCACTCTCAGTCTTACAGGTTAGAAAGCAGGTACAGATAAGAAATTATAACAATATGGCACCTTAGTACACGAGTATATTCTGCTAGTTTTTAAAACTATTATCTGCCATTTTATGCTCGTGCAGGGACACACAATAGCTGAACTAAGTCAATAAACTGAAGTGGTATTCAAAGCTAAGAATAATACACAAAAGACGGTAAAATTTTGTGAACGGAAAAACGTAAATTTTATAGCATATTTTGGGCACCACACGGTTGCAAATACTGTTGCCTATCAGCGCTTAACGCTGTGCTGATGGTGGAAAAATAACTTCTTAAATGTGTAAAGCACTGCCCACACATTTTTGGAAAAAATATAGCCACTGTTACACTCTATTATTTTCAGCATAATATCGTGTGGACTCTACACCTGCAATCGAAACACAACAGCCTTATATATTTGTGCCATGGTTCAGCAAGTGCAAAAGAATGTTATACAATACGCAGGATAATTCAAAAGCAACCCCTGAGCCATGCGTGAGGTGTGAATATGACCAGAGTATTTCAACAATACCTCGGTGAAGCTTTGACAGCATCAACACGAATGCATCACCGCTCAAACTAAACTATATATGGCTTCAATTTCTCACGAAACGTTCAATAATTCTTAGTAATAAAAGCGGCGCACTTAATGCAAGGCACCTCAGTCAAGTATGCTGTTATCTAACAATACCTGCACAGCTTGCCGAATCTTTGGCAAGCAAACTGGCAGAAGAGGGGAAGAAAAAGAGAATGATGGAATTCTTCCCCACTATGCAAGTTTTATGCGCTGCCTCTAATACAACCACATCACCTACATTAAATATCATTAAATTATTCAGCAAATATTCTAGCCACTGAACAAAATCTTGAGATTTGTTCTGCTGGTCTGCACAAAATAGAAAGCCCTTTTTGTGTATTTCAACAAATCACACAGGCATTTTTAGAGTTATTAATAAGTTACGACATTAGCTAGATCAGACATTCGTACACCTCAACCCAATTATAGAGAGGTAAATGTAAAATGTATCGCTACATCGATGCCGCAGTCATGATCGCGGCCACAAGTCTGCGATGGGGAAATTACTTTAAAAGGTACCAAGTTTTACACAGCAAAACAATGCGCAGAAATAATCACTCAGAGTCCGAGCCATCACGGTCGTCATCGTCATCGAAGCCATCTAGAGCCACGTCCTGAAGCAGCCCACGCAGTAGGGCAAACTCTAGCAGGGCAAGGTGGCAGAAGACGTATTGGTCGGGCATTTGAATGCTAAACGCACGCTGGGAACGAATTCGTTCCACTGTGGAACGAACGTCCACTCTTCCCTCTTCCTCCAGCTGCTTGATGCAAATGTCTAGAGTAATGAATGTTCCTGCACAAAAAAGAATCTCATTGCAGTGTGACCAAATCCTGCAATCCAGAACTCACAAAAAAGGCGCATAGTGTTTCGCAGTTTCAATTCATATAGGCTAGAGAACTGTGCACAAGCACTGATGAAATCGACCAGTCTGTAACATGCACATACCTTCCTCCTCTCCTACCTTACTCCCTCTCTTGGCATTTCTTTTTTTTTTTTTCACAGTTCAACCAACATAATACTAAATCTCATACTGGTTTGCAAATCATCATAAAGCACAGATTATTGTTGATCTTTCATCATTTATTACGGTGCTCTTTATGGCCCTTGCACCACTAAAACCTACATATCATTATATCATCACACTGCTTTACAAAGAACCTTTTATATGAGGAGGTGGAACGTTTGAATGCATGTAAAGTAGCATACCGGTACGGCCAATTCCAGCACTGCAATGAACTACGATAGGTGGTCCTAAGGGATGGCCATCCCACTTGGGCTCCATAGAAGCTACAGCTTGCGCCTGCTTCTCACGCACCACTCCACGAAATGCCAGCATGGCCAGGGCAGAGTCGGGCACACCATAGTCCGGCCAACTTGTAAACTGCAGGTGGCTCACGGAGCGGGACTCCTGGCTCTGTGTCGATGGGAGAATGAAACGAGGAAAGCCGAACCTCAATCGCCTGTATCGAGACAATCGAGCGCTTCAGTTCCGAAAGACGTCAACAAAAGAGACACGCGACAGACGCGATAATGACGCCAGCAACAAGTGCCACAAAGCCGCGACGTCGTCAACATTTACTGCAGTAAAAAAAAAAGACGAACAAAGAAGGGAAGCAAGGTACTTGCCTCACAGTTGTACAGTTCCAATTGCGTTTCCACATAATCTGGCTTGGGGTCTTTGGCCAAGACAGTAATCTTGAACAGCTCTTCAAGCTCTATAGAAGCACCAGGCTCCCCGGGCGGCCAGTACTGGCCGCACTTGCCCCGCCCCCTTTCAAACGTCCGTGTCGTCATCACAATTACTGCACAGTGCTGCTCCCAGATCATTCGCCAGAAGTCTGTATATGTCTTTGGCAAAGGCCCTGAATAAGCATAGTCATGGGACACAGAGTAACAATTTAACATGAGGGTTACAGTGAATGTGGAATCGTATTAATGTGCACAAAATGTAAATATGCCAGCATTTCTATATTTTCTTATCAGCCAAATGAAGCCACAGCAGTCAGGAGTCAAACCTGCAATCTACAGCTACCGAGTTGCCACAGCTGACAGCACTGCTATTGCAACACCAGTAAATGGACGAAGTATAAATAATTAAGACATGGCTGATTCCTCCGTCATAGGAATCGGTATACACAAAAGTAAAACAATCTTATAAAACGTTGAATGTTTGCTGTACATTAATATAAAAGAGCTTGCACAATGTCTATTGGTGCTGGGCTGCTTAAGGTGCATGGACCTGTGTTGACGCTTGGTGGTCCCATCTCCATCCCAACGACTAAAGTCCATGATCAGTCATTAAAGAAACCTTTGTGGTAACCGTAGTAGTTGACAGTGAGAGTAAATATTGTAACAGCTGAAAAATGTCGCCAATTAGGTGCAAAACTTGGGCTAAGGTCACCACCTCGTCGGCATGTTAAGCGTTATTAAACATCACAGCTGGACTAGAGGGAAATGCAACACGCGTTATGTCTTCTCTCTAGCCGTTCACAATATTTATGAGGGCGAGCTCCATGCGGGCGAGGCAGGCACGCTTTGCAGAGCTGTTTTAAATGTGCATGAATGCTAGGAGCAAGGCTGAGGTTTGGGCTAAGGTTGCCACATCGCAGTGCGTTAAGGCATTGAAAAAAATGCACTTGTATAGAAAATGAGCCAAATACCGTATTTACTCGCATAATAGGCTTCACCCCCAGTTCGGTCGAGATATATCAGATTTTTTTTTTTTACTTCTAAGCATAATAGGGGCACCCGAACATGGCCGTGATCAGTAGTTCATTGCCATAATTGCATGGTTGCAATTGGACGGCCTCTCATGTTAGCTGGAACAAGGAAAAATTTTTTTTTTAAATTAGCGCAGGCTTGCAAAGTTAGAAAGAAGGGCAGTTGCCTGGTCGTCGGAGAAACCTTTGCATCAGCGCCTGTGCGGCTGTGTCCGCACGTGCTCTGCATGGAAAGTTCGATCACGTCCTCATCCAGAGCAATTCAAGCTTCATGTCGATAAAAGCATCGTCGTTATCATGTTTGCTTCCTCGTCTGCAAATTTAAAAGCTATTTGGCATTTAAGCGAGCTTTCGTCCTTGCTGCCACTACGCGCACTTGCACAAGCTCAGTGGACTTTTGTCGCCGTTGATTTCCCGACCAGGAATCTAAACATTGTATCACCTGCGCTATACTCCTGGATCAGTGCTTGAGTGCAATTTTTCAACGGCCGATCTTCACGTGTCTTGTACAAACTTCCCGCGACAACATGCCGAATCATAGGCTAGGCCTAATCAGCGTTGATTGCTTTTCAGTGGCGGTCGCGAGCGATCAGTCGCAGTTTTGTACAGAATCAACCTAACTCTTTGCGGTGGCTCTACTTGAAGAAAAGGGGGCATGGGTGGCACTTGTAACACTTGAGTGGTGGTTCAAGATTCGATTGCAATGTCCTTAGATATGGGGTGCGAGCCTGTGAAATGAACAATTGGTACCGTTCAGTGATCATGCGCATAATATACATGGCACTCGACACTTAGCGGGCGAATTTCCCCAATGGCACTTTATTTTTGTGGGTTTTTTGTAAGTTTATTTCGTGTCTTTCGATGTTAATTTCTGGCAATTTGAATGCTTGCAAGCACACCGCATTGCATGCCTCAATTCTCGGACACGCCAGACTTCATGCTCGACGCGGTTGTTTCAGTTGTAGAGCAGATATTTGCGACTTTGGCGACTTACGTTATCAGCAGTTTATGCTGTAGTCTAAAATAATATGTGCGCAATTTTACTCAGTGTAATATGCACACCCCGAACTTGGCGCCGGACTTTCTGGAAAAAAAAAAGTGCACCTATCATGCAAGTAAATACGATAGAATGAACAGGTAGTAATGATGCGTTGCAGCAGTTAAAATTGCGCAGGCCACCGTGATAATTCATTACTTCACTTTACGGCATCCGCATGCCAATATCAGCCCTCTGAGCAAGAGCACTGCGACAGAAAAGTGTGAGATATAAACGGGGTGTTCGTAAAGCCTCCAGAGTGTGCGACCATGGCATAGCAGATAACGTGCCCAGAATGTGTTTTCGCATACTAAGAGGTTGTAAGTTCAGTACTCACTGATGGAACTCTTCTTGTTTGCCATTTGATCGTGTGCATTTTTTTTTTAGATAATTTTCGTGACCTAAATATGTCATTGATGTCTCAGTGGACCCCGGGTTAAATAGGGTTAAAATACTTTTGAGGTAACTACTAAACTTTAGTGTTAAAATAATAAAAATAACTGTGCAACTACGTGGACCCTTGTGCTTCTACTATGGTTTTAGGTTGATTGAGATTCTCTGTATGCATTAACGAGCCAAAGTACTGAAATGAAAAGGAGCAAAAGGGAAGGATTCCACAGGTCGTAGGAAAGGTGGTTGTGGTGCTAACTGACTGTGCAAGAACATGTTACACTAAGAACACCGAACCGGGCAAATGTAGTTAACTTTGACACAATTGTCACGAGTTCTTCTTGGATGGCCATATAAATGTTGCAGCAGTTGGCCCATTACTGTATGCCAGATTTGTAATAATTTGGCGTTCATCATTACAGTCTCTTTGATAGCATAATAGCAGGACAGCAAGTGCATCACGATGTGCCCTACCTTGTGTTGATATGAAAGCATTCTTTTGACGATAACCATCTACAAAGTTGGCATTGATGTACGTGCTGCAGTCATCTTCATTCCTCATGGACAGAATCACTCTGCTATGGTCAAAACAGAGTACATCCGTGTACCTATTTTTGCACTGATTTGGTTTCACTCTGCACGGACAAAAGGAATGGTAAAAGAAAGGCAACTTTAGTCACTCAATATACTTTCCTGTCCAATGAAGCTAACACAAACAAAACAGGAATCAACAAAAGAATGCACTGAGTATGACGTCAAAAAGAAGTTCACACCACATAGCTGCATGGGACCCTCATACATGTTTTATTAGATGCATGTGTTTCTTGAAGATCTGCTCGTATCAAAACAATTCGTGAATACGTTTCATGATAAGGGTGTTATAGTATGCAATATGCATGCAGCTATTACAGTAAGGCTTCATGTATTCAGCACCCTTTCATTCAGAAATTTGGCTCATTCGGTTACACCATCTGGTCCTATCAAACATGTGCATAAGCCTATTGCACGAAACTTCCATTAATTAAGACATATCGTAGTTGCAGCATATAAACCAGTACCATTTAACCTTGAAGTGGGGCTTCACAGCAGCGAGAATTTCGCTTGGATAGGTGTACTCATGGTATAACACCACTTGGCTGCAGTGAAATGACCTTTACAGAGGGTTACGTGCGGTAATATACAACTATTCGACCATTTCACCATCTTCAAAATTTCTGATTATTCAAATTTGAATCAAAGTGAATTTGTGTACAGTAATGTTCGTTCAATAGGTCGAAAGCTCGAATATTCGCACGAGCCTACATAAAACTTGTCCCATATATCACAATTGATGAACAATACATTGTGGACTATATTGCTGGTAAAAAAAAAAATAGTATCATCACACACACATGGTGGTGTTCGTGGTGGCAGTATGCAACAAGGACATGATAATGCTACAGTCGCATTGTGAAAGAAGTAGTAGAGTGATGCCACTTGCAGGTTTTACACTGCTCTTTCGCAACATGACAATAAGATTCGCATATTCAAGAATAAAATGAAAGTATACTCATGTAAAAGATATTTCTTTACTGTTTTCTTGATGATCTCAACAATTCGACAGTTGGTCAATGTGGACACCTTTTTTTTGGTCTCATCAGATTTGACTTGGTGATTGTCTCATGAATGTATCAGATGATACCATTGCCTTAGCCACATTGTTTGTTTGTCTGTAGACATGCTGCACATTACTGCTTTGTACTCAGAGAATAATCAGTTTATCTATCACCATCACGGAAAAGCACAAATAAAAGATGAAATCTCAGACTTCTAGGGTAAGAGCAAGTGGTCTCATGAACGAAGTTGTAGGATTCATTTTGCTACTAAAAAGACGATAGTAATTGATTCAGATGTTCACGTCACTTGTTTTTCTCACTTGTCCTGTTGTCTGCCCTGTTCACCACGCCAAGGCATCGTTACAACAGAAATAGTGATTAATTGAAAATCTTAACGAAGTAATCAAAGAAACCAAAGATTAACAGAGTAGGCAAACAATAGAGAATGAAAATTATTCATGCTGAAGTGAGGCTTCTTTCATTGATTACTGCATCGGCTGCAGAGTCACCCTTATGCCCTTGCCTGCCAGAAAGATTTTTGAGAAAATGCCGCTTACCTTGCGGTGACAAAAGTGCCCTCGGGACTTTTTGCTTTTAATTCAGAATATTCCTGATACAAGCCACGACGACCTTTGACCTATAAATGAAGTATGAAATGAAAAAGTCAATTTCAGTTGTTCCTGGGGGATAGTGACAGAAAGCTAATTACCAGAAATCTGTTTTACTTATTTAAAATCACCAGAACAGTTAGTATAAAAGACAATGTGGTAATGCCATTTGCTAATCTGCATGAAAAAAGAAACAGCAGTGTCACCAGTAGAATAAGTTTATCTTTTTGGAAGAAGACAGTGCACGCAAAAAATGAAGGCAGGACACAAAAAATGAAAGCAGTAGTTTGCCATTTTGTTACAAAAAAAGAAGCACTGTGAGTGTAAAACAAATTTATTTTGTATGCAGGAGCCACAACTAAGTTGCTTAGGCACAATTGCTGAAAGTAAGGATGAAGAAGCCTGTCTGGAGCCGTTATTTTGACGCTATTGTAAACTACAGAATTTGAGTCTACAGGAAGCGCTGTGTTACATAATAAAAAATTTGCAGTTGTGCTTTTAACATGTCTCACTTACAGCAACACTGGAGCTAAAAAGCAGAACAAGTACATGTAAACTTTATGTAGCACTTAACAGTGGTTTTTAATTTGTTCCACTATTCACTGTAATTATAAATACCGTATTTACTCGCATAATCGGCGCACTCGCATAATAGGCGCACCCCTAGTTTGGTCGCGGAAAATTCGATTTTTTTTAATTCCGCGCATAATAGGCGCACCCCGAACTTGGCCGTGATCAGAAACGAGTCTACCCCCCAGCGGTACAGTTGGAACGCGGTCCCCGTACCCTGAAGAAAAAAAGAAGGCAAATCGACGAGCAAATAAAAAAAAATTCGAAGTGCAATGACCTAACCAACGTGTTTGTCGAAATAAAACTTGAAAAAAAAAAAAAGCGTCCATGAGCCAAAAAAAAAAAAAGGCTGTTCCATCAATTACTGATACCCCCCAAATCGCCGCGCTTTTTGGAGGTCACGTGTACAACGCCGGGGGCTCGATCCCCATCACCACCATCAGAAAAAAAGAAAGAAACGCCATTTTGCAAGCGGTGTGCGTATGTTGTGGTCGTGTATTGAACTTTGGTTCCACCATGGGGAAGTACGCGAGCTACACGGCTGGGTTTAAACTGAAGGCAGTGCAGTACGTGCTGGAGCACGGCAACCGGGCTGCAAGCAGGCATTTCGGCGTTGGAGAAACCAGTATTCGGTACTGGAGGGACCAAGAAGAAAAACTTAAGGCGACGAAGAAGACACGACGGGCTTTCCGCGGTGCCAAGACCGGCAGGTATCCGAACGTCGAAGAGCAACTGGTCCGGCATATACGGGTGCTACGACAAGACGGCTGTGCTGTGTCGTTGGATATTGTGCAGACTGAGGCGCGCAGAATAGCCCGAGCGCAGGGCATCGAAGCAAAAGAGTTCAAAGCCAGCTCCGGATGGACAACTCGTTTCATGCGGCGCCATGGCCTCGCACTGCGAAGGCGGACCACCTTGTGCCAGCGCTTGCCCGCAGCATATGAGGACAAAGTGGTGGACTTCCACAGTTTTGTTATAAAGCTCCGACAGCAGAAAGACTTCATTTTGTCCCAGATCGGCAACGCTGATCAGACCCCCCTTTGCTTTGATATGCCGTGGAACACGACAGTGGAGGAGAAAGGTGCACGGAGCGTCATCGTCAGAACGTCTGGCGCTGATAAACAACGATGCACCGTAATGCTGGCGGTGACAGCGGATGGGCGTAAGCTACCGCCTTACGTTATTTTTAAATGTAAGACGCTCCCAAAGGCAAAATTCCTTCAAGGCATCTACGTCAGAGTCCAGGAAAAAGGCTGGATGAGCGCGGAACTCATGGTGGATTGGGTGAAAACAGTCTGGGGTCGGCGGCCGGGTGGTCTGTTGTTACCGTCCATGCTTGTCCTGGACAGTTTTCGTGGGCACCTAGTAGACCGCGTACGAGATGAGCTAAAGGAGCTGCGCACAGATCTGGCAGTGATTCTGGGCGGCCTCACATCGATACTGCAGCCTTTGGACGTGTCCTTGAATGAACCTTTCAAGGACAATGTTCGAAGGCTGTACACCACCTGGATGGCTGGAGGACAACATCAGCTGACTCCAGGTGGTAAGATTAAGAGGCCGCCTGTGGAAATGCTGTGCGCTTGGATCGTGGAAGCGTGGCAGGCGATCTCCGACGATGTCGTCAGGAAAAGCTTCAAGAAGACGGGTATCTCGAACGCACTGGATGCGAGTGAGGATGACATGTTGTGGGGTGCGGATGATGCGGACACCGAAAACGAATCCCCGCTCGGCGAGGATGAATGTGTGATCTCCGACTCGGACTCCGAATAGGGAAAAGGAGGAACAGCTACGACTTTTGTGTAAATAAATTTTACGTGTGTGTGTGCAGTTGACAGCTCTCGCTTGTTCATTAAAAGGTACGTAGGTATGTTTGTTTTATGCTGAATTAATTGGTAAACGATAAAGTCGCCTTTTACTTGACAAGTGTGCAGATTTAAAGCGCGAGAACCGAGTTGAAAAAATTTTCGAAAATTTTACCCCGCGTAATTGGCGCACCCCTAACTTCGAGCCGGATTTTCTGAAAAAAAAGTGCGCCTATTATGCGAGTAAATACGGTATTTATACATATGTAATTTTAAGAGGCAACATAAGAAGGATCCCAATGTCTGGCTTCAGGAGAACACTTGATAAAAACTCATGTATGTCCGCTCGACATAATAACAGACACTTATCGAGCAACTGCCAAAGTTCAAAGCTGCGAGATCCATGAAAGAACAGCCACTATTGAGAACAGTAATTGTGTATCATTTTACTTCTGAGATATAAATGAGCTAACAAACTGAAGATATTTATCATTCATCACTTACAAGCATTAAAAGTTATAAAGAACCTGCTCAAATTTCATGCGAGGTAAAAGGCTGGTGCTGTAATCTTAGTGGACATGTTTTCGAGACAAGGATGAAGTGATAAGCTACATACACAATTTAGCACTCTTCCCCTTTGCCCCTAAAAAAAAAACGCCTATTCCAGTCTGCACCTGGTCCATCAGTGGATGAAACTAAGCTACTTAGACTCCAAGAGGGTGAGAACCTCTACTATCAGAAACAATAACTTGTAGTAACACTATATATAATATGGTACGTAGCCAATCACTGATGTAAACAAAGAATTTGCTTTGAATGAATGAATGAATGAATGAATGAGCAGCTTTATTTGTCTCTGGATAAATAAAAGGGAGCAATGGGACAGAAGGGGGAGGGGAGGAACTACTTGAAGTATACCTCTTCTACTCTCTCAGCTCACTCCAGTATGGCCTCCCGAATATCAGGCCTCAAGCTGCACAAGGCAGCCTTCCGTTGCTCCTAATTAAGAATTAGGCATTTCAGCAAAGAGGAAGAGGCTGTTAAGGCAGCGCCACATGACGTGCTTTAAGTCTGCTGTGAAAGAGGCTAGGAGTGTGCAAATAGTAAACTCTAGGTTCAAAGCAGACAGTGATTCGGCTCGGTAATCTCGAATTGAATTCAAATGATGTATATAACATATTATAAAGAAAAATTAGCCTATTTATCATGACCCAACTAGCTTGCACAATATATGTATTTAAAAAATTGAAACAAGGCAAATGCGAATGTCTTTATTTTTGGTTGAAAGGGAAGTGGAAGCAGCTTTGAATATTTGCAGGATTTTACATTCGGTAGAATGCAAGTAATAACCTCTAAAATATGTTAAGCCTTAAAATTTACCACGATTAGTGCGTATAAGCCAGTATAGACCCATTTCATTCCATGTTTGTGAACAGCAGTAGGCGTCGTCGACATACTGTCGCGACGTTGTGGAGCGCTGGCTCCGCCCAGCGCTCCACAACGCTCTTTATGATCAGGTGACAACTGGCGCTCAGCTGCAAAGCTGAGCACAGCGCATCGGGGAGCCTCCCGCGAGACGGCGCCTACCACTGTTCACAAACATAGAATAGGCCTATCACAAGCTTTTAAACTTAACAAATGATGAAGTGATGCGAAAGTAATCTGTTCATTAACCTTCAAGCAGGGCTTTGCGGCAGTGCAGATTTCTTCTGGCTAGGTGTACTCACGGCATAGAATGCTTTAACTGCAGTGAAACTACCCTTACCAAGAGCTGCATGTGGTTTTATGTCCATTCGTTCATCTCGAATACTACAACATTTAAAATAACTTATATTCATTTCAAAGTGAATTCAAATATTCGCACAAGCCTAGAACAGCGCAAAATTTACAAGAGGGAGAAGATTAACTGGAAGGATGAATACGGTGGAGGATAAACAGTCGCGGACTTTTTATTCGGACGCCAAAAATTCGGACATGCCCGTTTATTCGGACATCTTCGTGGCACCGCCACTCGCCGCATTGAACCTAATGTACACTCATGGGCGAAAATTCGGACGCCCCGCTGTGCGCCGTTCGATAATTTGGACTCCGTTTGACTGAACAGATGCGCCGCCGTACACCATGACACACTGACAGCGACGTTATACAATACGTTTGCTAGGTTGCCAGCACTGATATGCTGCACTAGCTATGGATGGACGTCAGGCCAGTTTAAAAATGCACGCAGAAATCGCCATTGCCGATCTTGAAGGCTATGTTTGGCGACACGTTTTTCTTTTGTTTTAGCCAACCGAGCGGCCATGCCAAGCCACTTACGGCGTCTGTTCGCTGTGGGGTTTAGCAGTACATAAAATGCTCTCAGTGGGTATAAAAGTTGGCCAGTGTTTGTACATGTTGATAATTCGAATGTCTACTAACAGCTATTTCCTTGATATTGCTGTGAAATATGTAGCCAGAAGGACTACTTTTGCATGATACCCGTGTTAACAGTGAGGCAGACAGTTAGGAAGTAGTGAAGAATAAAAATGTGGATTCAGCTTCTGCCGTTGTCCATCATTTGAGCAGTGTCTTTCATGACTATGCACCATTGGCACAAAGAAAACTCATTTGTTCATCTGTCAATGCGAAGCATAAAAACTTTGAAGGTCATTCAAAAAGTAAGGGCCATTTGGTTCCAAGCAAGTAAATATTCATTAGCAAAAGCTTTTATTGGTGGGCTTAGTTCAGCAAAAACCTACTTCACTTTTCTACAGAATCACTGCTAACTTCTTAAAGCTTTTCGTACTGTCGCAGTACTTTCTTTAGTCAATCTGAAGAAAAGATCGCCGGTTGGTGATTGAACCTGTTGCGAACAGTCATCTTGAATTTCTCACTGTCTTCAAATCATACCCTGAGCCATTGTTTCGAGTGAAAGAAGAGGAAATAATCACACAGTGCTGGCACAGGGGCAGTAGGGCGAGCAATTAGTGTTCTTTACCAAAATATTTGGTCTTCCCATTGGTTCTCATTGTGGTGCAAGGATGCACGTTGTCATGTAGGAGGCAGATCTGGATGAGAATTTGTGACGTCATCAATGTTCACTGTACTTATTACTGTAACGAGTGTTTCACAGTATATGTCAGCTGTAAGTGTGGCCACATTTTATGAAATTAAACACTAAAAATGCCCTTTTTGACATTGAAAATGGTAGCCATTATTTTCTAACTGCAGTAAGCGGAGGATAAACAGTAGCCGACCTTTTATTCGGATATGCCCATTTATTCGGACACCTTCTAGCTAAGTGCTTGATTTTTTTTCGGTTTTTGTGAAAGAAGTGGTGGCACTCTGTGTTGTTTCTGCAATTGCGTACACTATGAAGCATCGTCACCTGTGCAACAGTGTGCGTAAACAAGGCATCCTTGTTTTATCGGTAGCAGTCCAAAAACGCTCATCCACTTGATGGCCTTTAGTGTTTGAGTTGGTCGGTAAGCATTTTTGGAACCTAGCTTTGTGATATCTGAGCATATTGGCTACAATTGTGGAAATTGTAGCTAGGCCAACAAGAGGAACTTTGTCTTACAGACCAGTAACTGTTAATCCTCAATCTATTGCAATATCCTGTCCACTTGAGCAGTTTGGTTGGTCTGGATGCTTGGCGTGGTGCTCCACTCTTTGTTGTACACATTTGTGCAGCCATTTCAGAAGTCTCAACATCGTGTTTCGACACTTGTTTCACTCTTCACAGTTGGTTCATGCACTGTGCACAGCTCCTCGTAAATTAAAAAAAGCTATTGATTCTTTTGCATGCAAAAATGTAAATACAGTGTGCACCCCACAACAATATTCGCCAAAATTGTTGTCTGCGTTCCCCGTCAAGCAGATAACTACTGAGCCAGAACAATCACTTCAGTATTTTCGCTGAGAAGTAGCAGATTGTGCTGTGCACATAACTCTTCGGTCTGACGTGCAAATACTTAAAGATTAGGAAATGGCCCTTACTTTGTGAATAAACATCGTAGAAAATTTCATTACGCAGATTCACTGCCTATTTTTCTGACACATAGGTGTTCTGTGGTTTGGCGTTTGTGTCAGCGTGTCAATGGTGTCAGTCGGTTGCTTCTACGGGTAGGCCTGGTTCGTATTGTTCTCTGTGTTCGCGCTCTCTTGCATGTTCCGTGGTGTGATGAAATGGCTCTGACGCTACCGTTGCTGCGCCGTCGGGAGTGAAGAAATGCGGTCAACAGGGGAGCTACAAGATGCTCACACGATTGTGAAGAAAGCGGAGATCATTCGCCAGGTAGAAGGCGGCCGACCTCAGTTTGAAGTTACTCGGGAATTTTCCATTTCCAAGCGAACCGTCTTGGACTACCTCAAGCACAAGGCTAAGATCCTGGAGGCAGCTGAGAAAGCGTCTGCGAGTACGCAGAAAAATTTCCGGGACGGCAGCCACCTGCAGCTTGAAGAGGCGCTGAACATGTGGTTGAGTGCCACGGTGGCTAGGAAAATACCCGTGTCTGGCGGTCTGCTGAGACAGAAAGCAGAGAAGCTCACCCTGCGCATGGGTATTACCGGCTGCAAGTTCAGTGATGGGTGGTTGCGCAACATTAAGGAAAGGTACGAACTGGCCTTCAAGCGAATATGCGGCGAGAGTGGTTCCATCGACCAAACGCTCGTGACCAACTACCGCGCCGACAAGCTGTGCGCACTGCTGTGCCAGTATCCACCAGAAAACTAATCGTGACGAGACTGGACTTTTCTATAAGATACTGCCCGACAAGACGCTAGCTTTGTCTGGCGAACCCTGTCATGGGGGGAAGCATAGCAAGGAGCGACTGACAGTTGTTGTAGGAGGCAACATGACGAGGACAAAGAAACTTCGCACTTCGTGATAGAGAAATGAAAAAATCCAAGATGTTTTAAAGGCGTCAAATCACTCACTATGAGGTATGAAGCAAATTTGAAGATGTGGATTATGCAAAACCTCTTCGAACAGTACCTTCACAAGCTCGACCGCCGGTACAAGCATCAAAATCGCACGGTGCCGATGTTTGTCGACAACTGCAGTGTCCAAGGGCATATCGACAACTTGAAGGCTAAAACAGTGGAGTTTTTGCCGCCTAACACGACAAGCGTGTTGCAGCCCATGGACCAGTGCGTGATAAAAAACTTGAAAGTTCATTACCGGTCGTGCCTCCTGAATCGTATGCTGCTATGCGACGACAGTAACAAAAACTACGTCGTAGATGTTCTGACGGCCATCAGCATGTTTTCCGATGCCTGAAGTTAGTGACTCAGGAAACCATACACAACTGCTTCCGCCTGACAGGATTTATTACTGGGATTGAGAAGGGCAGTGCCACAGGCCAGAACCCCGAGGTTGAGAGTCCGCCTACCGCAGCAGCGGACATTTTGGACGACCTTCGTGCTAGCGGGGTCGACGTGGGGAGGGGGGGGGGGTACGTTTGCAGAGTTCGCCAACTTTGACAGTGCCGTTTTTTGTGAATCCGTCTTTTCTGACTTCCAATTATTCGGAGTTCTCGGCGGTTCTCGTAGAGTCCGAATAAAGGTCGGCGACTGGTAAGGGAAAGGAAACGCTTGAGTCTGCAGCTGTCACCACAGAATTTCGCATCAACGTGGAGATTTGTGCGTGAGTCGCGGAAAGGTTGCATTAACATTCTAATCGGTAATGTGTGCAAATTTCATGGAGTGAAATAGCCAGATGCTGCACTGTAAACGGTCCTTCCTCCATAGTGAACTGTGACACATCAGATGCTTGTGTATGGACTGTAAATCTTTAGGCACTGGCATGAGTCGCCTCGTTTCCGGCAAGGCTCACATGCATGGGAGTCCCGATTGTAATTAGAGCTAAAACTTGATCTAGGCCTCTAGGGGATGGGCCAAAAGCAGAGAAAGGGTCAGTTTAGAAACCCTGCCTGTTCATAAATTATATATGACTATTTTGGAGTCACAGCAACAGATGAATTAGGAATGGTGAGGGCCAGGGCTATGACCGCCTCTTCTGCCTCCTCCTTCGAAAACGCAGCAGTGGAGGCCGCCAAAGCAACCTGGCCGCGAGAGTGATATGACTGATACTGCATAATGATTTTTGTCCCTGTAATTGGCAGCGTCAACATAAAGCCCACGATATGAGGAGGATACTCTTTTTTGAGAGACTTTGCATGCTGCCTGTAGCGCCATTTGCGGTGCACAGAGTGCATGTTTAGCAAATTGAGGAAATATAGAGGTTATCTTATAAGTGGTGTGGAATGGCAATTTACCTTAGGTGATAGGTGCCAGAGTGAAAAAGTATTTGTAGAATGTGTCGGCCTGTCATATTGTTAGAAAGTCTGTTATACCGCAATGCAAGATGGGCTTCTGTGAGTACAGCAAGGGTGTTAAAAATGCCACTTTGCATAAGTCTTTCAGTGGAGGTCCAAATGGGTACCTCCGATATGCATTTTGCATAAAAGGATGTCAGTCTGATCGAATTATGATTTAAGAAACTGTAGATAGCATGTGGCAAATGCAATCTTACTTACAAAAGCCAGGACCTAGTGGAGGAGTACAGCCTCTTTTAGTCCGCCATGTTTATTAGATACCCGACTAGAAGGCGCAAGGTACGATCAATAGTGGCGTCAAGTGTCTTTAGTGTGTATGTGTAAACCAAGCACAAAGAGCCCATCCACTACACAGTCAAATCGCACTGTAACAAAGTTTGCTACAACAAAATTTCCGCTACAAAGAATAATTTCCTTTTCCCTGTTAGCCACACATAAAAACAATGTAGAAAATGTCTCGTCACAACGAATACTTTTCCTGGATACTCCTGCTACAAAAAAATTTTTGCAAGTACTACCACCTAAGGAAAAGGAAATTGCCAAGGATTTTCGCGAGATTCCGCTACCAACTCGGCCATTTCTTGTTAGCTCGTGACATCCACAATGCATGGCCGCACCACAACACCTATATCTTCATTTGAGACACGTTTTCTACCACCACATAGATATTCCAGTAAATTTTTCGCCATTGAGATGCTCGCCAACAGGGCGCTCAGCCACCAATATGCTGCTGGTCGGTTTGACTGTACGCGCGGGCCGCAACAGAATCGTTCTTTAAAAACTCTTGCCATATTTTTGACATCGTGCTCAAAACAAAAGTACCGCTCGTCGTTACTAGCACGGTGATTGTGACATCCACGGCGTTATGATGGCCTGAGAGTTTCAGTCAGCACCACCTGATGCCACTGCGGCGAGTGTGGGACACTCTTGTTGCTTGTCGCGTCACGTAGTATGTGACACTGCAACTGAAGCTCCCATGTTTAACTGCACATATGCACCCTACAATGTGGATGGAGGAAAGACCACCACTGCAGCTCAGTGGTAGAGCATCGAACGCGTCATTCGAAGGTTGCAGGTGCGGATCCTGTCGATGGCTAGTAATTTTTTATCCACTTTTTTTTCTTTACAATTAAATTTCAGTTACTTCTAACAACAACCCCCATGCTTTCCCTGGTGTTATTGACTGCTAGTTCTCATTAATATTAGTCATTACAGTAACATAAAAAGAGGCACATGCTGTATTGTTGCTGCCCGGTCACACAGATATAGCGCACTGAATTCATGTGCTTCGCAGAGTATTCTCATATTACACGAGAAACCACATAGTCCTAACGTAGGCATATACAGTACACAGCATTTCACGCGCTGGCTGCGGCATTCCTGCTTACTTGAAGTTGGCTGATAAACTCCTCCAACGTGACAGCACCATCCTTGTGTTCACCATTGGTAGTACCTTCGTCCCACTGAGACGAAGAGGACACAGACGATGAGGAAGGGCACTTCTCGTCTTCTTCCTCTTCTGTGACAAGTTCAGGTGAAGCTGCGGCAACCCTTGTCTGCTCAGCAGGTTCTTCCTGCGTATGAACACACATTTGGAGAAGTCACCAGATTCAGTAACGTCGGCCAACCTCGTGTATCTACGTGTCCTTTTGAATGTTTCCGTTCTTCTAGCTTTTTGTATTTTTCTATTGAAAAGCATGTGGCCCAATTAAGAAAAATAAAGTAAAACAGCTGTTCTAACAACACTGTGCACTCCACCACTAGTTTTCCTTTCTTTTTCGCTGTGTTCTCCTGACTAAATAATTATAATAACTGCCAGTGCTTTAGAGCCAAAATCATAACATGATTATGAGGTGTGTCATGGACAGGGACTTGAGAGTAATTCTGTTCACTAGTTTTTTTTTTCTTAATGTGCACTTAAATTCTTTAAGTGGGTGCTTCTGCATTTCACCAATGAAATATGATCAGCGTGGCCGTGAATCGAACCCACATTCCCAAGCTTAGAAGCGCAACACCATGGGCATCGATCGGCGAGAGGGTGCAAAGGGGAACTTGGCCTCCTCAAGCCACACCACTACTTCAAACACAAGTACCCAATCAAACTATGCACGTTATTCCCCACAGTTTGAAAGAAGCTAACGATAAAAGAAACAGGCGAGACCTTGCTCGTCCTGTGCGCACATTACCCACCTTTGCTGTGGTGGTTGTCACGGGCTCCTTGATCACTTCGACCTCCTTCTCACGTTCTTCACAGTTCTGCTTCTCTTGGACGGAGTTTTGTGTTTCAATGGCTGCTGGCTGTGCCGCAGAAGAGGCCTCTTCTTCCTCCTCTTCCTCGGTCACTTCTCCCGCCACAACGTCGTTTTCAACTGGTTCAGCAGGATTGACCGGAAGCACAGCCGGTGGCACTGGTACCTCGCCCGATAAGTTGTACCTGCAAGGAGTTGTCCATCATTGAGTCGACTGCTTCAAGTGGGTGGCCAATCACAATATGGCATCACCGTCCAATGAGCCCTCCACAATGTATGATGAAAGGAATCTGGGGGTCGTTTCGTGCTACCTGTTGGCCATGGACTTGAGACAATGAAGCAGCCAGGCTTTGTGGTTGATAGCCAGGCTTCCTCCAAGCTCTCGAGGCAATGAAGTGTATGGAATGTGTGCACCTAGCTGTTCCAGGCTAACTGTAGTCACCTGCAGAAGACAAATCCAGAATGAAGAGAGAAAGAGAAAGCTTTCCAAAACACAAGATGTACATCTGCCTTGGGAATTCCTCTGCAAGATCAACGGGAACAAAAGCATATGAGTACCAAGTTGAAGGGACACAAGAGAATAATGAAATTAAGTAATGATGCAGTCAAATGCTAGGGACCCTTATTAACGAGTTAGTCAGAGATAGAGAGAATACGGCTTTTGTAAACGAGAATATGACAAAAATGCACCGAGTGCTGCCTGTTTTGGTCTATGGAAACTTCCCATGTGACATAAGCAGTGGCTGATTCCCAGAGAGTGGCAAAGAGGGAGATTACATTGGAATTATGTAGACATGTCAGTGTTGGGGAATGGTGAACAGGGCCTCGCCTTCGATCTTATCTGGATGCACCCAGCAGGAACACATTCAGTGAGCAGTTATATAAAAATTGAAGCCATATATGACAGCAAGCATACAATTATGATACTCTTGAAGACTGATTATCTATAGCAGGGTTCACAACGTGCAGCCTGCGTGGCAGTATTATGTTCCCCCCAGTATGATGTCAGCACCCCCGCCTTCCCTTGTCACCTACTACCCGATGGCTGGCATGGCCTAAAATAGGATTCTCAGTTGCAACCTATGTTTGATTGCAGCTTTGTGACAACCTGGCTGTAAAACGAACAAGCTGTCTAATTCAGTTTATAAATTATTGTAAGTTCATTGAACTTTATTCTCCTTTCTGTGCTCAGGGTTCATGGATAGCCAACTAGCCTAAGAATATGTTCAGCTATTTCACAGTGTTAACAACTTGAAAAATCCCATAATAGCGGAAGTAAAATTTTACACATCACAATTTTCCCACAGTGTGATGGTAGGCAACTTCACAAGAGATTGCAGCTCTTCCTTGGACAAAGAAGCTGTTTTAAAAGGAAGTATTTTTATTTACTAAGTCCAGGCCAATGTAAGCTTATTTCCACAATGATGAAAAACGGTCCACTATCTCTGATGTCCAGAGCACTTGAACTCACCCTGTCCCTGAGCTTTTCCCTGACAAAAAGGCGAAGTATTCGGAATGGTGCCTTGAACCACAATGGCGCATTAACAATCAAGACTTTCTTCAACCTTGCTGGGTAGGCGCCCTGCAAAGCATAAGGACACACGTCACAGTAAATGTGCAGTCGAAGCAGCAAAGGTCTTCTCTCCTGTTCCTTTACACATTAAGCAGAGAACATAGCTAGCTAAGTATACTCATTTATTTATTATTTACAGGTACTGCAATCACCATTCATTGATTTTAGCAGGGTGGTACAGGAAGTTAGTCATGAGCAAAATGGCAAGTACATGAGTATATAATATATACAGGCTATAAAGTGTGTATAGGGCAGATACGAAATTCCACGGGCAAGTACAAGAAGATACAATAAAGAAAGGAAAGAGAAAAAAGATTATAGATATAATCTGAATATGGATAAAGAACTCAATCATTCTGTACTTATTGATATTATCTATACCTATTATTAACTAAATCTCATTAGCATGCGTTAGCAATGCAGCAGATGGAAATAATTCCGCTTCAAGCCACAAGTTCCCTGCAGTACATATTTCTTGCTTTTTGCACGTGGCAAACAATGTTTTAATTCTAAATGCAAAAGGTTCTGCGAAGAGTGAGGTTGTGCTAACATACCATTCTGCTAATGGTGAGTGGATTTAGATACAAAAAACGTTTATGTTTTCATCATTGCTTTAGCCGCAAGTTATAGAAAAATGTTATAGAAAAGTGTATAATTAACACATCCTTACTTCTGAATCTCATGTGGTGCACACTATTTCCTAGTCCTGAATACACACTGCGTGAGCGTTCTAGTCTCTGCAGCGCACAACGTCTTATGGTTCAGTATGTCAATGTGAAAGAAAAAAAGAGCTTAAACACAAAGTGTTTGTCCTACTACTATATAGCCAAATCGTATGCACTACCATGATTGATTGATTTGTGGGGTTTAACGTCCCAAAACCACCATTTGATTATGAGAGACGCCGTAGTGGAGGGCTCCGGAAATTTTGACCACCTGGGGTTCTTTAACGTGCACCCAAATCTGAGTACACGGGCTTACAACATTTCCGCCTCCATCATGCACTACCATGGTCTCCGAGATTAGCCGGCAGCACGCCATTGTTCGGGCTGTTCCATTCGGCGCGTCACCTAGTGGAGAAGTGTAATTTTGTCACCTCCCGAATGCGCCGTGAGATGGCGATCTTTCTCCATGAGTCGAGCGGCGCTTGTCTGCCTGGCACAACGTACCATTTCAGTCGTTTCAGTCACAACATCGACTGTGTTGGCATGTTGTTACCTATTTGAGACACGCTATAAACACGCAGTCAACGATCATTGCCTTGTTCGAGCTACAAAGAAGTTCAGGTACGTTTATAAAAAGTTACTCCTTGCTTTTGCATGCAACGTTAGTTGTCACTCAAAAGCTGATTTGGGCAAGAGAAAATGCTAGTGCAAAATATTTAACGTAGGTCGCATGCAAGCTTGCCCAACCAAGTTGTCACGAAATATGACAACGCGTAGGTATGCTTTTTTTAATCATTTCCTTGCAACCACGAAAGTACTGCGGCAGCTACATTACAGTACAACTCTCTTCTGCTCAACCATCATAAGTGCTAGTGTATATGCCACTGCGCTAGAAGACATAGCTTTGTCTCTCACACCTCAAGCAAAATTCTTACAACACAGCTGTTACAGCATGTAGGCTAACTCCTCCGATTTTTTTTTTTTTTTTTGCATTTGTAACACTGAAAGACCATTCTTTGTTTGCTTATATTTCTTTTTCTGGTAAGCCGGTGGGTCGTGTACATATATAAAGGCATATGTGGATGAACTTAGCCTATCTCATCGCTCCCCTCTTTCTTTTTTTTTTCGTTTTTTATACTTTTTTTTCCGAGGCTGCATTCACATGCATGCAACAGCTAAGCGCTTGCGTAGCAACGTTTGGGCACACATTCAAGCACCCCAAGTGCTATTATTTAGTGTGTCACTACAATTTTATGGAGGCCATAGGCCTTTTTTTTTTTTTGCAGGAGGCGAGAATGCCATAAATCAAGGCTGTGGCTTTTGTCTTTGTAAATAAAGTGTCATGTATACTCAAGAAATTCGGTCTGCTCCCTCTCTCCCATCCCGGCTGTGGCATCGGTGGATCAAACTTCTTTCTTGCTTGCCCAGCACCTCAACTAAAAAGGTTACTATGCTCACCTCAATGCCATGCATAATGTCAAAAACCTTATGCATTGCAGGTTGTTTAGCATAGCAGTACTTAGAACACAATAATAAGGTTGCCTCTTACCTTCCTTTGTCCTATGTTAAAGTGGCAAAGTAAATAACAGACACCAATGATACACAACAAAACTGGCAGACTTATTTGATCTTCATATAAATAAAACATGAATTCAGATTTAAAACATGCAAATGATAATTGCTGAATGAAAATAGACCACTGCTTGTACCTGCTAAGAAAAATCTCGTTCCTGTTTTTTTTTATTTTAAACTAAGCATGACTGCACAAATAAAGAAAGTATTGTAGCGAATCGGGTATCAGGGACGGTTCATAGAGCGAAAACCCAGAATAGACACGAGCTCTGAATGGTTTCTAGCAAGAAGAAAGAAAGAAACAGCCATAATACAACTGGCATGGTGAGCTATCACCATTGATGCCTATTCCGTGCGTGTTTTTCGCTACAGACTGTCCCTGAGAGAAAATTACCAGTGCATAGTAAAATGAAGCATATGGCATCACCGAAGGGTTTTGTGGTGATGTGCCTCTCCCCGCACTTCAATGTATCCATCAGAATCGAAGAGGGAATTGCGAGATTGCACCAGTAAGCGACACTTCGCCATAAGTGGGCGCATGTGTGCTGCAATTTTTCATTACGGATGCACAGAAGCTGGGATTGGCAAGCTTTCGCCCTCCGTGCGTGTTCGGGTCAGGAAAAGCAAGCCATGGGGTGCGCACCGCAATGTGGCGGTGGGAGTACTCATTCCGCTTTCTCCAATTACAAGCTCAGCGTGCGAGTGGGACGGCCGCAAGAATGGTGCGCCCCAGGCTCATCTTGGAGGCCACAGTACTACCTATGATCCACCCGTCCGAGCTTTCTTTTGATGTTGCCAATGCACTCAAGTGAAGAACAGTTCTTAGGTCAAATCGAGGAAATGAATATTGTGCAGCGAAATTGCTGCAAACATTACTGGATGTAAGTTTCCAAAACAAGAAAAGAGAGAAAGCAGCAGTGCTATGCACAAGGCCCTCACCTTGAGAAGATTCAATATTTTTTGGCTGAGCTCGTAGTCAAAGTTCTGGTACTTTGAGCCGGTCATGTTGTATATGAACACTATCCCGCACCTCTGGCTTTCGAGGCTGCACATAGTTACAAAAGAAAAAAAGAATGGAAAGATGCAAAGAGGGAAACAGACTGAATATGGTGAGACATAACCCAAGAAGCAACGACAATATCTGTCAACCTGTACAGTATATAGAAACCTTATTTATGCAAACAAAGATATGTACAGCTGCAGTATTCGAATATGCTGAAAGAATTTATATGGTTTTTGGGGTGCAATTGAAAACAAATGTGATGGTTTGATAACTTCCCTGAACATGAGAGCTACTACATTTGCACACAATTTCCTCGGACCACCTGAGAGTGAGATATATTAACATCATTAGAGGCAACTGCTTAAGACTTCAGTGCAGCTCCTACATCTTGGTGCAATGAGAGTGATATATAATAACATCATTAGAGGCTACTGCTTAAGATGTTGGTGCTTTTACATGTTGGTGCTAATCTTTGCCTTTGGTCAGTGAAAAACACTCACCTCTCCAAGGCCACGTCTAGCTGGTAGACAACACCTTGCAGGGTGACCTTGTGCGAACTCTGCAATGGCCAGTGCTTGCTCGCTGTGAACATGGTGATGGCAGCTCCGGAACTGTCTCGTGTCGGCTGCAGGCAGCATGATAGTGTTGAGACAGAAGAAAAGCCATTTACGTCATATCACTATCGTTCAGTCACGACGGCAATACTCTATGCTTTGCAACAATCCAAGAAGATACAAACAACAGCAAGTAGGCAAAAGACAGTGACAAGCTCACCAAGACTGTGAACTTCCCAGTTTCCAGTTCCCCTTTTAAAGGATCAGTCGTAGGGTCAAAAGTGCACAGCCCTTCTCGATATCGAGTCATCTGTGAGTGGAGGAAAAGAAAAAGAAACAAGAACGAAAGTGTACTCAGTGAGATGCCACTCGAGTCTCGAATGGATACATGCAAAAAGACTAAGTACCTCGTGAGCTTCGTACAGGGATAGGGCTCGGCGAACGTCAAACTTCCGGGCCATCATGAATTTGACAGCAGCGTTCCACGTCAGGGGCCCTGCACTGTGACTCAACCTCTGCTCATTCACCACTTTCATAAATTCCTTCACCAGCTGTCAATGAAAGAGAAGGCATAGCTTTTATGAGGCTCATTAAAAATCTACCACTCTAAAGTAACTTCGAGGTGGCATCAAACCACAGGTAGTGAGACCTTAGAAAAGCAACCTGAGCAAGACATGCAAACAATCAACAGTGCCAGTGGGCAACACAAGAATTGGAGCTGCTCAAGCACTTCCCTTCAATAGAAGTTCGAGGAGGACATTGAATAATGTACATATGGCTCTAAAATAGCTGCTGCCATTAAAGAAGCAGTGAAATGCCCGATTAACATGGTCAAAATAAAACGCTTCACAAATGCAGACAATGCTACAGTGAACATGCAAGTCAAACGCTGCTTTGCTGCATTCAACAAAGCGCCTACAAACTCGTAAAACATATAACATACTCTTTCCTAGGCTTTTAAAACTCTTCAGTACCCTCTCCCTTACGTCATGCCCGTGATGGCAGTAATGTGATGACTAAGAGAATTGACAGTGATTTGGCCATTACAAATACTTCGCTATTCTAATCTTTTAGGAAAGCGCAAGCAAACTCATCTCACTTTTCCTGTCACCATTCCACTGTCACTGTCAGGCACCTTTGTTTAAACAACTTCAAAAGATTACTTATGGGTAATCACAGTGTGGCTATTGACATTGTTATTATTATTACTCTTTATTAGACTTTCTGACAAGCTCTCTTCAAATATTCTTCGATGTACTGAAAGGTCTAGCATTATTTTGTTTTTCATGAAATGTTCGAGAGCTCTTTTAGCAATGTGTTCTTAACAAACATTTGTGAGAACTTAGTGCTTATATATTAAAAACATGTTTTAGCAGGTGCTGTTGACTGGAACCCATGTTTTCAGTTCTCATCGCATGAAACTCTTTGAAAGGCCAATGTTCAGGTAGATGCTGCTAGCCTATGCACACCATACATGCCACAGTGTGCATGCCTGCAAGTTGCTCCGGGTCTTTCCACACAGTCCTTTTTGACCCCCGAATGCATTGAGGTCACACATACAGCCAATCTAATGGTGTTGAGGAGGAGGAAGGGGGGGGGGGGCAGCCTACAAAAAGCTAGGCAACTGACACACACCAGACAAGCCTTACAATGTCAATGGAACTACTTCTTGGCCCTGCAGTATCTAAACATCAGTCGTTTGCAAATGTTGGATGTTTTCTGCGCACAAAACATAACGGGCAATCTGTGTGCCAAGTCTCAAGGGGCCAACATGCAAAGTTTATATAATCCGACACAATCAATATGACCAGTTCCGTTTTGCGCTGGTTGCAATTGTAAGTTACTTTCAGTTTGAGGAGCTTAACAAACTAGGTTGACGGGCTAAACCCGAATGTAGTGGTTCGCATTTTGAGGCATAGAGTGCCATATAACAGTCGGATACACGCGATAGCGACAATAATACAACGTAAAAACCTTAAATTGAGGACGGGGTCCAAACTTGTCATCTCGACGAACATAATAACTTCAAGTGTCCCGAGGCGTCACCTGCGGTCTGGAACCGGAAGTAACCATAACAGATATGATGATCGCATCGAACGAACATGTCACAAAACATGGATGAAGTCAGGCTAGCAAGGTAGCCGCACTTCTACTTCTTCCGTCCACTCGCAAGCGATGCTGTCGACTGCGACGTGAGAACAATCAATTCTGCTACGCGACCAAATCTCAGTAACCTTACTAAAGAACAGAAGACGACATACACGGCAGGTGGTTGATCGCGGGTACCTCGAGTGGTTTCGGTGTCATGATAACTCAATTTCTCAATTTGCGAACCGAAAACAAGACAGCGAATGACAAGCAGCGGCATATCCCACGCGGCCAGTTCGGTGCGCAAAACGGAACCGCCTAGTTTAACGGCATTTAGAGAGAAACTGACGGCTTTACCTGCTCTTCCTGTGTACTGAGAGACGCAGCCATGTTGTGTTTCATTCTTCGTTACCCGAGAAGTGTTTAGGATGACATACAGCAGCATTCAATCTATGGTTTGGTACAGACGACGGGCTGCTAGCCTCGCGCTCTCGTCGGCGTAGTTCCTTCGGGCTCGTTCCATCGCTCTGCCCAGCACTAAAAAAAGCTCGAAAAAATAAATACTACCCGCGGTAAACAGCGGAAACACGCGGTCGCTTACGCGAACCAATTCACCGAACCCAGCCGGCCATCTTTGTGAGCTTGGCTCAAGCGGTTATGGATCAGTTTCTGCATAGCTTTTTTTATTGTTAACTTCGCTTTTTGTATGTTTGCGGCTGCTCAACAACAGCATAACAAGAAAGACGCCCGGCTATACGTTTTGTAATCACTACGTGAGCGCTTTTAATACGTAATTAAGACAAGCGAAGGCGAGAACACAAAATGTATGCTGGTGACGTATCGTTTGCCATTGCGGCAAAAGATGGCGCTAAAAGACCAATAAGAAACTTTCCGAGTATTGGCGCCAATTTTCGGAGAGCGTGATTGCAGCCTCAACCGGCACTTCTACATTTAAGGTGCTCTTTCGTAAGGCATCTGATTGATATGTCGGGTTTAACGTCCCAAAAAAACCATACGATTATGAGAGACACCTTAGTGGAGGGCTCCGGAAATTTTGACTACCTGGGGTTCTTTAACGTACATCCAAATCTGAGTACACGGGCCTACATTTCTGTCTCCATCGGAAATGCCGCAGCCGGGATTTGAACCCGCGACCTGCAGGTCAGCAGCCGAGTACTTCAGCCACTAGACCACCGCGGCGGGGCTTCGTAAGGCATCTGTGAAGGGCTTACTGGCGCTTGAGCGCATATCGCGTGCGAGATTTTATTTATTTTTATTTTTTACGAGCACGCTACCGAACGCACGCAGAATCAAGCCCGAAGAAAAAAGTACAAAATCAGGGACTAGCACCACTCCAAAATATTTTTTAACACACTGCTTCATATAACTTTGCCGTATGCCTTTACTCTGTTGCACATTTCACGCCATTTTTAAATGCTCAGGGACATGTCTACGTATGCCTTTTGACGATTGCGGCGATAATGGTGACCGGGCCGCAATGTTGCATTCAAAGAACTGATTATTGCTCATCTTTACGCCCAGAATGCGGGAGACCGATGGCACTGATGTTGTGAGAAGCACGATCACATCATTTTCATTGTTGCACCCGTGGCAACTCGATCTCGTTCTTTTTTCTCTTTTTTTTTCATTTTGACCAATTCGAGGAGGATTTAGGCCAGTGGTGGATGCAGATGAGGGGGAAGTGGTAGGGTGGTCACTCCCCCCCCCCCCCCCCCTCGATGCTCGTGTCCGCACACCCTAAACCTCGCTTCAGTGCTTGGAGACCATCTCCAGATATTACGACAGATGAGCACCACTGCGAGTAAAATAACAGTATTTACGCTGTAATAGGGTTTTCTGCCGATGCAAGTAACGACTACAAAACAAAGTCAGGAGCCCCTCCCCATTCTCGGGTTTTACTTCAAGTGACCACCTTCCCTAAAATGGCCGGATTCGCTCATGGGAGGAGGGGGTGCTCCGGAGAGCTCTGCGCACGCATATGGTGGAGACTGCAACACATTTATAGCTCTGCCGCGACGGCCCACAAATCCAGCATTCCAACGTGACCTATGACTGTTGTCAGAATGCTCAGAACCTGTCATCTCTTGCCGCCGTGGTGTGCCGTGACGTGCCCAAGCTACGCTTTTTAAACAGTGCCAGAATTACGCTATGGTATTACACCGGAGCGTTCGTGATCACAAGTAAAGGGAGCCGCACGTTCTAAAAGAACAAAAAACAAACAAGAAAGTGTTCAGGATCATGACGCGTGCTGACTTACGGACGTACCTTCTTGACCTATTTATAATTCCCCTTATGTGTAGCTTTCAACGCGTTTGCTGGGACTAAAGGCGAGAGAAAGCGCCTAAGGGGTCTCTAAAAACCACCAATAATTTTTTAACATTGAAGTAAACGTGCGCATCGTCTTCAGAATGCCGTCACGATCAACAATTAATGCCAAAGGCTGCTGCGCTATAAGCCGCGGACGCCCAACAAATTCTAAGGAACAATCTCTTCTCCTCTCCGGTCCTTTGAGCAGTTTCGTCCGATTTAAAAATGGATGACAGGGACTATCCCGATTGATCGGATGATTACGACGACACGTCGAAGGACTGGACAGGCCCGGTTGCTCAGTTTCTGGCCAACTTCAGTTTAATCACTCACTGACACCTATTAACAAATGCCGGGGCGACACCTAAACTGACCACACAGTAAGAACTGGGCTGTATCCACGTAGGCGTAACTTGCCGAGCCCTTAGTATATTGCACACATCGACACCAACTTCTCGACGTAGTATTCAATCCCTGGATGAGAGTCAGCTCCAAGCAATATACCTCCGTCTACACTTCTTGATCTCGTCTTCGAGCACTAATCTCCCCGCCTCTCCATTTCTCTCCGTTTAATATCTCCCGTCTCATCTGAGACCACCTCGTGGGAGGAACCCCTTCTTAACGCTGGATAAAAAACAAGGTCTTTTTTTTTTATCCAGTGGTCATGAAAATACTTTCGCGCAACAACAAGCCTCGCTAGAGAGCCGGTCGGTTGTCTGGAGCTTGTACGTTTCCGCCGTGCGGGTGACTCAACAGCGCAAGGTTACTCTATCACGGTCATTTTAAGATACCGCGCAATCTGTACTTACAGGACCCATTTAAACACTCACTCAGGACAAACCATAATAAGGTAATCTTTCAACCTGCTAGCCGTGTCAATACACATAAGTATTATTTATTCCCAATGGCCATTATATTTTGGAATAGGCTGCCAGTCAATGCTGTGAATTGTTCTACGCTGGAATCTTTTGTCAACTGTCTAGAAGAGATTGATTTTTCTAAAAATGTATACATGTGATTCATGAAGTATCCTATGTGGATCAATACTTTGTTTCTTTTCTTTTTGTGGTGCGGTATTATGCCTCATGTTACCTCTATGTATCCACTCCTTCATGGGCCCGTTTAGGGCCTGCAGTATGTACAAATAAATAAATAAAATAAAGGTGCGGTGAACAAAAGCTCACGGGGTTTCACGGCAAAGGCGCGTGCAGGGCGAACGGCTTCGTGACCCGTCCGGGCAGACTCTTTTCATAGTCTCCCCCTTTTCGCCAGGCGTCGTCTACCAACTGACCATTGTTCTCTTGCCTCGAACAGAACTGTCCCCTCAGGAGTTGGCCTCAACGTCAGCATGTCAGCGGTTCGTCCTCCACAAACGTATTTGCCGGCTCACAAGTACGCGCGCTCGCAGCTCTTCCTCCTCGCAAGGTGAAGAGGAGTACAGTTACTGTATATGCTACCTTATACAGTATAACTCTACCTTATACAATAACTATGCAGTATATATACAGTAACTGTAAAGAGGAGCACTCTGCCAGGAGGAGAGACGAACAAACGAAAGAGCGACACGAGCGAGGGTCTATTTAATTCTATCATAAAAGGCGTATAACTTCGCTACTCTGGCACCGTTCCAGAAACTTCTCACGGTTATGCTAATGCACAACGGCAACATCACTACTAAGTGTTGACTTATGCGTGGTTTAGGAACCCCTCAAAGCTCGTGACGAGTACCTGAAATGCTGCTTCTATTTTTGCGTCAGTCGAGAGAGCGAACAAACATCTTCATTTCGTTATTCTTTAAGTGTCGTCTTCGGAGTGGTCTCCCCTTTCCGGGAAATCGAATCGTGAGGCATTAACACTTCGACAGTGAGGCTGTTCAGTGATTACTTGGAAACTTCATGATCGATTAAGGACAGTGGCGCAAATGACATTCAAGTGAGTCCTCAAGATCGGAGCTCAAGCAGCCTATATAATCAACATGCGCACTCTTTCACACACACGCATACGCACGCACTCGGCTTTGCTAGAGCAGCGCGTTTCGTTTGTCGGCTCAGAAAAAAAAAAATACTTTGAAAAAGTACTTTGTAAGAGACGAATTCAGAACGGGTCGCATGCAGCGTCTGCGATAGAATTACACCCCGTCCGCACCGTTAGCAGTCGCAGCACTCCACTTCACTGTCGTAAAGGCTTTGTACGCCCATCCATCAAATCGGACCTCCATCTTCGTGTGAGCCCCTTGCCTCATTTGCGAAGCCCCATGCTCACCGAGATTCAGTTCCAAACAACAACAACAACAACAACAACAACAACAACAACAACAACAACAACAACAACAACAACAACAACAACAACAACAACAACAACAACAACAACAACAACAACAACAACAACAGCAACAACAACAACAACAACAACAACAACAAAAGCCTCCTTGATCTTGCGGACGACACCATGATCGTGAAAAAGTAAGCAAAAAAAAAACAAACGTTTTACTGCAGCAGCATAATCCAAGTCGTTTACGTGAGATCGAAATGCTCTTTCCCGTCCTCGCGTTCGGACCGCGAGTACATGTGCGGCGTTGATTGCTAACTGCGCGGGCACGATTATGCGCTGAAGTCATTATTACCTCCCCATATATGCTTAACGCTAAGGCTCGCGACGATGTTATCCGGATCAGCCGTCATAACGTGCAGAGCAGACGTTGTGTACGTGTAGTCGTTATCTCGGCCCTTCATTGGCTCCGCAATCGCTTTCAGTTGTTCCTTTTGCCATGCCGCATTGCAGGGACGAATCACAGCCTGAAAAAAAAAAAAAAAGAGAGAAAAGACCATTGTGTCGTTATGGCCGTCGTCGTTACGATCGACCGCAGGGGACATCGATAACCGCTCTGGTCAACGAGACTTGCAAAGCGAAAGTGGCTCAAGTAAACATACACAAACAGGGCGCCAAATAAAGAATCCTTCATCAACGCGTCATTTCCTTTTCTGTTGATAACAATGGCAACGAATAGAATCACCTGGAAACCGAAGCGCATCGCTCGCTGTAAAGCGCCGGCTTCCAGCGCAATGTACTGTATTGTATGTCACGAAAATGACGTCGATACCGTACAAGCTCGTCGTCCGTAGTTGCCGGAAGGAATGATAAAGAACGAAGAACGTAGGAGCTCCTTTCAGGCTGGAATTACACTGTGGCCTGTAAAGGCTATATAACGCAACCCACAGATGGGGGGTCGAGACTCACGCACGCACGCACGCACTCACTCACGCACGCACGCAAGCACACACACACACACACACACACACACACACACACACACACACACACACACACACACACACACACACACACACACTCTCTCTCTCTCTCTCTCTCTCTCTCTGCTTCCGTATACGCACTGTATCAGACAAATACAAGCTATACATCTTAATGCAAATGAGAAAGAAGCTTATTTAATTACAGTGTTTTTCCTATTTTCCTTTCCTAGTTTCAAGAAAACGTAATTGAACATAACATCGTAAATAATTTAATCGTCTCACCTTAAATGACACTGGAGTAAGCTCTATGCGAATAAAAACCTGGAATATTTGCATTTCAGACCTGTGTTGTAACCCTCTGTCAAGGGAATCATGTAGGTAGCGTTCACTGTTTTTTATCAAGCCGCTTCGATTTCGCTTGTTTCACGCTCTCGCTTAGCACTGGGGTGTAAACGTCGCTAACGGGCGCCTGCCAATCACGCTCCTGAGCCTTTTAGCTTCCTTCTTTGTGGGTAAATAAAGCCCAGATTCATTTCTCTTTAGATATTGCCAGATTCAGCCCGTCATCAACTTTAAAGCCTTTATTAACCTTTTGGACGTGTGAGCTAAAAGTATGAAAGTCAATGTCAGCTTCTTCGGGTTTAACCTAATTAGTCTAACATTCATGACATGCTCCTCTACACCCACAACGTATATATAAGTCGAATGTGTAGTTACTCCTCTATGTGCAGCCTGGCTGATCCACGTTGACCTACAGTATATATGCTCGTTTCTTGGGCTTCTTATCGTTTGCCATTGAAGCAAAAGATGACGCAAAGGGTCCGATGAGAAACTTCCCGAGTCTTGCCATCATGAATATATGTGTTTCAACGAAGCTGGTGACACACTGGCAGATGCGTTGATTCTCGACTCAGTTTTTTCTTACAGTATATCTAGCAAAAGAGAAGACGGACAGCTAAACGTGGCAAGTATACCTGGGACATCTGTGTTCCTCTGTCTCCCATGTATATTCGTCCGTCTCTCATGAGCTACAATATGTCCTTAAGCACAGGCTAGCTCAGCAAGATGAACTCCGCAGTCCTCTGTGTAAACACTCACCAAGATACCGCAATTAGACAGACTATAGGAGGAAAAAAAATCAGGCAATTCCTACGTATTGTGAGAATCGATTTTATGCGATATACCGCATCTGTTGTGGGGGCGAAGCTCCTTATGGTCGAGCCTTGTTCCGCCCTCGACATAACCAACCGGTGATGATGAGCGTGTTCCAGACCACACATTCTCTTTCTGCCATCACGGCACAGCAGCACACGCCAGTCACCCTCTATACGTCATGACGTTGATGACGATGAAGAAGAAGATGATGATCACGGACAACGACTGGCTTGTGCAGTAGATCTATGAAGTGTCGATATGCGTATGCATTTCGTATGGCTAAAAACAACCAACAATCACCAAGGCTTGTCTTTGCCAACTTCACAATAGATCCGATACAACAAAGCAGTAATGATGAAGACGAACCGAAATTCAAAACTTGACACAACATATTATTTAGTTCCAACAAACTCTTTATATAACGCTACACCACTCTGTCACTCATCGACGTGCATGAGTGGTTAATGTGACGCGTGATTTACGCTAACACTGATCGCTCCCGCTGCTCCGCCCACTATTCATCATTCACTTCTTGAATATGCCATCATCTTTTTTTTTCTGCGAAGCATTACGAACTAGATTGATGTTTTTGTGTAAATGGAATAGTTATTGGCCTATCGAATGATTACAAGGCACGTCGAGTTCACTGGTCTCTAAAGGGAAGCTTATGATCCGATGTCAGATTATTACACACGTGAAAGCACGCGTAAGTTATTTTCATCGAAACAAAGTGCGCGCACGTGCGATGAGGTGCGTATCACGAGTAGTGGTCATCGGCGTATTCCTCCAAGGTCGGCCAACTATTGATAGCTACTTCGAGTGGTAGTGTTATATTGTCTTCAGAGCGGTCAGCCAGCACTGCATCCACTCTTGATGCTGCTCCTAGATGAGTGCTGCATAAGGTCTTTTCCTGCAGCCGTTTGAAATACTGGTGCGACTCTGTGGTTGATACCTGACTATCACAAACGACCATGCAAAAAAAAAGACATTCCCCAAGTACAGCACGCTTTCAGACATCTCACGCACTCTATAGACAGCGAACGAAACAGGGTCTACGTTTGCTGTATTCTAACCGAAGTTCTTCACTTTGGCCAAGATATGAGGCCCACGGCCACCAAGAGTCAATAGAGATTTGACTGTTTTTTTACGGCCCGCTCCGCTCCTGGTTGGCCCACTAAGCTGTAGTGGAGCGGCGGACGATTGTTTCGTTTTAGTTATGCGTTTTCTGTACCATAGCAAAACTTTCACAGCTGCAGCGCCCTCTGGTCAAGTTCAGCATCGTTAAATTGAAAAAAAAAACAGACCACTTTTACAAAGTAAAACAAGTGTACATAACACAATTGTTCACACATTATTCAGAATTGCTCTTACCATGCGTTACCTGTTCATTTATCGAAGAAAGGCAAAGCGTCGACGTGACAATAGCGACGTGATAGTGAGCGAGGTTGCATTACGCAGCGCGAGAGAGGAAGCGCGCTGCGTCTCCCTTCCGCTCGCGAAAACACCAGTGACGCTCCGCCAACCCGCTCTGCTCAGCCCGTAGCGTGGGCCTCGCCCCTCTGTCCCGCTCACGGCCGTATAGCGGAGGGCTCATGCGCACTCGCGTGCCCGCTCCACTTAGATTCTGAGCGGAGCGTAAAAACACCAAACTAAAGCTGGGAGTCTTTCAACGCTTACTTAAAGATGCTGGCGTTGGTGATGGGTACCGACTCTGACCACATGCTGGCACTTACCGGCATACACCGTTGGCCACACCGCGTGTCATAGTCCCAAGTGCAGATATGTGTTTGTATCTTTCTGTGTTTGTGGGCGTCCCTTACCACTCGTATACCCCGAGCTGAGAATGCGGAGGCACGTATAATTACCGTTTGTGACATTGGTGCTTCCAGGATGTCGTGTTGGTTGCTATTTTCTGGTATTTGTTTAGAAAAGAAAGTTTTTTTTAACGATTTGGAGTACTCGTTTCTTTACTGTGGGAGTTCATAAAGCCGTCCCGTGCAGAAGGGATGGAGTCGGAGTTGGCAGCCGACTGTGCTGAGGAAAAGTGGTTCACGATTTTGAGTATTCGATACTCTACTATTGGAGATCTTAAAGCCGTCCAGTGAACCTCTGATTGCACTGGTCACAAACAGTTCAAGACGAGTGTGGGTTTAGAAAAAGTGGTTAACGATTTAGAGCACTTGGTACTCTACTATGGGAGAGCTTAGAGCCGTCCCGTGGGCCTCAGCACGTAATGGCCACCAAGTTTCAGTGATTGTAAGGGGAGAGTGTTTAGAAAAAAGTGGTTTACGATTTGGAGTAATGGGTACTCTACTATGGGAGAGCATAAAGCTGTCCCGGCGGAAATGATAGACGCTGAATTGTGTGTTTGGAATAAGTGTTCCACTATTTCGAGTACTTTGTACTCAACTATGGGAGAGCGTTGAGCCGTCCCAAGAACTGCGGCCCGATGGACTGTATGTAACGATACTGTGTTTAGAAAAAAAGTTAAACGATTTCGAGTACTTCGTACCCAACTATGGGAGAGAGAGCACTGAGCCGTCCCGCTAATAAATAAAACAAAAACCAAATTGTAAACTGGGGAGGGGGAGTTAGCAAAACAATAACGATTTAGAGCACAAAGTACTCTACTATGGGAGAGCTTAAAGCCGTCCCCACCCATACGACGTATGGTGCTTGGAGCCAGCGAAGAGTACTTAAAACGAACACGAATGTCCCGTTAAACAACCACAAGAAATGCTCTGGTGTCCTTTCAAACATCCATCAATTTTTTCTCAAATTCTATACAATTGTTGACAATGGTTGTGTGACAGCAACCTTAAAAATTGTCATTGGCGTAATTCTTTTAGCTTATCACATTGTGGGTACCGTCACTGCCTAGGCGACGACGAAAAAAAATGACAGCATACCCACGGGGTGAATGATGGAGAGTTGGGCGAAGCTGGGTCCGCATGCCGCTTCGGCCTCCCGTTCTCGTACGCCGGGATCTTGTCGGAACCGCCGCGCATCCTCCCGGCACGTTTATGCTTCGCGCGCTCGCACATCGGGGTTCCATAGAGAAACATACTTACATAAAGAGCAGACACTCTCATAGGGCCTTGTGGCCCAGCTACTGCGCTGCTTTCAGCGCCCCGAGTGTTTGGTCAGACCCAATGTCTTCAGCATAAACACAATATTTTTTTTCTTTCCGGCGCGTGGATTTGAGCCCATACCCTCATGCTCCGTAAGCGAGCGTTTTTATCACTAGGCTACTCAACCATGCTTCCGCGCAGGGAATGAATATACGGCACATCTAAGCCGCATGAATGTGCCTCTTTGTGCAAAACAAATGCAGTAAAACAACACTTTCCGTACATGACTTCCGTGTCATGATTATCATGTTTGGATGTGTCGTTTACCTTCGTCATCTGTTCATGTCACGTGATACCAAATTTACTATATGTGGAGCTAGCTAAACGGCCGCCAGCATGCTATGAGCGTGGTATGTTGTCATGTTCTCACATGACACGCGTGTCAGGATTATCATGTTTATACCAGTCATATATTTCGTCATCCAACGATATCCCGTAACACCAAATTCGCTATATGTGTAGCTAGCAAAATGGCCGCGAGCGCATCATGAAGGGCCCAATATACTTCCATGCAGCGTTGACGCGCGCGCACTCTGGGCACAGCGACGCTACGTTAGCAAAACGCGAGCACTCTATAACCTGACGCCAGGCGTGGCGGGCGCGACCAGCGGCCCGACGGTAACCGGTGCGAAATGCGACATGCTGCATTTTGCGCCGATGCGTTACCAAGACACCACTGCGTCTCCCTCTTTTCTAGGCGGAGGGACGCCGGACGCGCTGAAACGCGCATGCGTCAGAGCAACGCAGTACGACGCGCGCCTGCGAGTATATGGCAGGACCGGCGCCTGGCGTGGCAACGCTGGCGTGACGCGACGAAATGAACACTGGCGAGCGCGCACAGCGCGTCGCGTCGAAATGTATTGGCTCCTTGACTGCGGCATGTAGTCATGTTCTCACATGACACGCATCTAATGATTATCATGTTTGCACCAGTCACATACCTTCGTCATCCATTGGCGTCACGTAATACCAAATTTGGAATATGTGAAGCTAGCGAAACGGTCGCGAACGCATCATGGGCGTAGCATGTAGTCATGTTGTTACATGACACGCATCGCATGTTTATCATGTTTGCACCAGTATCATACCTTCGTCATTCATTCACGTCCCGTAGTACCAAACTTGCTATAAGTGAAGCTAGCGAAGCGGCTGCCAGCGCATCATGAGCGTGGCATGTAGTCATGTTGTTATGATGCGCGTCATGTTGTTACATGACACGCATCTCATGATTATCGTGCTTGCACCAGTCACATACCTTCGTCATCCATTGGCGTCACGTAATATCAAATTTGGCACATGTGAACTTATCGAAACGGTCGCGAGCGCATCATGAGCGTAGCATGTAGTCATGCTTTTACATGACACGCATCTCATGTTTATCATGTTTGCACCAGTATCATACCTTCGTTATACATTCACGTCTCGTAATACCAAACTTGCTATAAGTGAAGCTAGCGAAACGGATGCCAGCGCATCATGAGCGTGGCATGTAGTCATGTTCTCACATGACATGCATCTCATGATTATCATGTTTGCACCAGTCACATATCTTCGTCATCCATTGGCGTCTCGTAATACCAAACTTGCTATAAGTGAAGCTAGCGAAACGGCTGCCAGCACATCATGAGCGTGGTATGTAGTCATGTTGTTATGATGCGTGTCATGTTGTTACATGACACGCATCTCATGATTATCGTGCTTGCACCAGTCACATACCTTCGTCACCCATTGGCGTCACGTAATATCAAATTTGGCACATGTGAACTTATCGAAACGGTCGCGAGTGCATCATGAGCGTAGCATGTAGTCATGCTTTTACATGACACGCATCTCATGTTTATCATGTTTGCACCAGTATCATACCTTCCTTATACATTCACGTCTCGTAATACCAAACTTGCTATAAGTGAAGCTAGCGAAACGGATGCCAGCGCATCATGAGCGTGGCATGTAGTCATGTTCTCACATGACACGCATCTCATGATTATCATGTTTGCACCAGTCACATATCTTCGTCATCCATTGGCGTCTCGTAATACCAAACTTGCTATAAGTGAAGCTAGCGAAACGGCTGCCAGCACATCATGAGCGTGGTATGTAGTCATGTTGTTATGATGCGTGTCATGTTGTTACATGACACGCATCTCATGATTATCGTGCTTGCACCAGTCACATACCTTCGTCATCCATTAGCGTCACGTAATATCAAATTTGGCACATGTGAACGTATCGAAACGGTCGCGAGCGCATCATGAGCGTAGCATGTAGTCATGCTTTTACATGGCACACATCTCATGTTTATCATGTTTGCACCAGTATCACACCTTCGTCATCCATTCATGTCTCGTAATACCAAACTTGCTATAAGTGAAGCTAGCGAAACGGCTGCCAGCACATCATATGAGTGTGACATGCAGTCATGTTGTTACATGACACGCATATCATGATTATCGTGCTTGCACCAGTCACATACCTTCGTCATCCATTCACGTACTGTAATAACAAACTTGGTATATGTGACGCCAGCGAAGCGGCCCCGAGCGCATAATGAGCTTGGCATGTAGTCACGTTACATGACACGCATGTCATGCTTTTCATGTTAGGGTCTGCCGCTTGTGTTCGTCGTGCAATCATGCCATGCCATACCATACCAGTTTTGCAACATTCCATGTGAACGAAACCACCGCAAGAGCTGCAGTACCATGAAATGTAAATAATGACATTCATGACATACATGTCATGATTTTCATGTTTTGACTAGTCAAATATGTTCTTCATACAGTCATGTTATGTCATACCAAGTTTGCTATCGATACCATTATCCAGACGGCCAGGAGAGCCAAATGTCGTAGGCAACTAGATAGATAGATAGATAGATAGATAGATAGATAGTAGATAGATAGATAGATAGATAGATAGATGGAAACACTCGAAGTCGCCGAAGTTTCCTAAGAAATGTTTCGCATTTAAAATTGATGCCAAAGTTGGGCAATAATTTTCCTCTTGAAGAGACTATTACATTTCTTAAAGAAAAAAAAGAGTAAAAGCGAGGATGGGTGCGCCGTCTATCGGTTGGTCAGACCCATTCTTGCTGGGCCGCAAATAGGCTCCAGTGGCCACTCTTAATATAGTATATTTCCCTATGGAGGTTCCGTCATCGAGCGCGAGCCGCCGCCACCTTGCGGGCACGCCGCCCTGCAGCCTTGTCCATCCGCCGACCTTCTGAACGCCCGCACTGGTAGGTGTTCTGTGTCCCGCACGCGCCAAAATGGCTTTCATTTCACTACACCGCGCCCCCTTGCGTATGGCGCTGACGACGAGCACGCGATAGCCAACCTCTTTGTGTGACGTCATTCTTATTTTCTCGGGCGCTCGCACATCGGGGTTCCCTCTTCGAGCGCGAGCCGCCGCCGCCTTGCACTTATCATGCTTTTTATCAGCAAACTGTGAATCATCCGCTGGCCGCGTCCGTCTGTCGTCTGTCTGTCTGTCTGTTTGACACATGGAAGGACGGAGGGAAGAATGGACGAATGCCGAGACGGATGCACGGATTAATGCACGAGAAGACGGCTGTGGTGGTATAAACATTCTATTAGAGAAAATGTACCAGAGAGTTGCGGCTTATTGCATGATTGAGTGAAAAGACCCTATTCCGGGATGCCAATGGAGTTGGAATCTACACGAGTGCGCCTCACCAAGGAGCGTTCACCATCCAAGGTCGAGCAGCCGAGCAGGTACTCCTCCCAAGCCTCTCTAGTTTAGATAGGAAAAGAGGGTGAAAAAGGAAGGGGGTTTGTGGGCACGAAGTCACGACGTGGTAGTTGTCGTCCAGGACCTGGCAGTTGGAGCAGGTGCCGCTGATTTCTGGCAAGAAATGCCTGGCGACCGCTGGACTGAGATAGGTGTTCGTCTGGAAGTGGCGTAGTATTCGCTCGTCCGCTTTCTCCAGACTACTTGCGGGGTCCGGGTACAGGCGGTGCGAAGCCCGGTAATAGGCAAGAATTTCGCGAAAGCGCGTCAGATTCGATTTGCCAGATTCCGACTTCCGGGGACATGGAGGGGAAACAGCCCGGGTGAGAGAAGCGCAAGACGCGGCGTTCGCCGCCTTGTTGTCGAGCAGGCCCGAGTACCCTGGGGTCCATACTATACGAATGGGGTGAGGGTTAAAGCCCTAAGGGGCTGCCCGAAGTAGGTGAGCTTCCAGCGGGGCGATGGAACCCGAAGGTATTGGGAACAGGCTGAGCGCGAGTCCGTCAGGATAATGCGTGAGGTGGGATGCGAGGCGGCCAAAGCAATGGCAACTTCTTCAGCATGCGTCACAGTGTTGGCTCTAAAGGAGAGGCCATCAACGTGTTTTCCCTCTGTGATCACGGCGGCTGTGAAGTGACCTGAGGGGGAGGGGCCCGAGGCGTCTACGTAGAAAACGCCAGGGTGGTCGGAGTGTCACGCCTGAAGGGCCACAGAACGTGCTATAGTCTGAGGCCTGGGTGTAGCTCGGGATTCATGTTGCAGGGTAGTGGTTTCACCCATAGTTTTTGCCGCCAAAATTCCGGTTTGGGCGTCGGAGTGTCTTGATCAGAGATCGCATTGAGGCCGAGCCTGTGTAGTAGACATTGCCCTGGGGGCGTCTGCGACAGACGATTATTTTGGATAACACGATGAGCTTCCCGCAGTTCTGCAAAGGAGTTATGTACCCCCAGTGGCGCGAATCGGCTGTTGGAGGTGGAAATGGGAAGGTCGAGTGCACGTTTCTATACTGAACGAAGGAGGACGTCCACATGGTGCTCGTGGTGACGACGCAGGAGAAGGTAAGGTGAGGCTTACAGGACGCGACTGGCCATAACGCATGGGCCAACCGCATGGACTGGGTCCCACGGAGACCACCACGCTTGGTAGATACCCGCCGTATCATAACGTCTCACCTGTTCGCTGGTGCGTCGGAGGCTTGCTATTGTTGTTCTTGGGATTCAAAGATGAAATAATGTGGAGCCCAAGAGCTCGAATTTTGTCGACTGATGGAACGGGTCTAGACGGAAGCAAAACCTGGGGTGGAGGTAAGTCTGATACCGAGATAATAGCCGATTTAGCCGGAGCGCACTCTAGGGCACACGAAGCAGCGTAGGCGTTCACCATAAGGGCAGCCTTTTGTAGCCGCTCTTCGATTTCTGCTGGAGAGCCGGTGTTGGTCCAAATTGTAATATCGTCGGCATATAGTGCGTGGTGTATTCACTCGACCTCGCACAGAAGGGAGGGGAGGTTCTTCATGGCCAGGTTGAAGAGTAGGGGTGACAGGACTGCACCTTGGGGTGTACCCGGTGGGCCTAATAGGTACGGGCCATGGTCGATAGAACCAAGGCGGATGAAAGCGGCGCTTTGAGATAGAAAGGCTCGAATGTAATTGAAAGCCTTGTGGCCGCAGTTTATGGTAGACAGGCTAGAAAGAATACTACTGTGTGTGACGTTATCAAACGCTCCTCTAAGATCGAGTGCGAGCACGGCTTTATCGTTACAGCGCATAGTGGTCGGTTCTATGATGTCGTGTTGAAGCTGGAGCAGGATGTCCTGCGCCGACAGATGTGAGTGACAGCCAAACATCGTGTCAGCAAAGGTCCCCCTGGCCTCCAGGTAGACAGAAAGGCGTTCGCGGACCATGGTTTCCATGAGTTTTCCGGCGCAGGAGGTTAGTGAGATTGGTCTCAGTGCCTCGATGCTGACCGGTTTGCCCCATTTGGGTATGAATGTGACGAGTGATGTTCATTACGATGGGAGCGGGGAGCCATCTTATATCAAGTTTATCAGGTGGAGAAGCGAGTGGTGTGCCTCATCAGGAAGGTTAGCCAGAAGCGACACTGTGATGCCATCCCGCCCAGGGGCCGTGCCCCGTCGCATTTTCGCCAGTGCAGCCCGTAAATCCGAAAGCGTGTGGCGCATCGAGCTCGGCGTTAGGGGTGCCGGAATACTTATATTCTGGGCTTATCAGGACGGACGGATGGACACATGGACGGATGCACGAATAGACGGATGCACGGATGGACGGATGGGCGGATGCACGGATGAATGGACAGACGCGGGGGAGGACGCAAAGACGGACGCACAGATGTACGCATGGGTGGAGGCACGAGAGGAGGGACGGACAGATGCATGGACAGATGCACGAATGGACGGACGCACGGATGGACTGATGGACGCACGGATGAACGAATGGACGCACGAATTGATGGAAGCAAGAACTAACAGATCGGCGGAAGCGCGGACGGTCTGATGGACGCTTCGCCCCGCTCATCATCATTCACTCCATGGATATGCTGTGATTTTTATTATTTATCATACAAGTAACATCCTCTAGTATCGTACCATTTACATGTTTCAGTGTATATGCATTTCGTTATATGTACAAATACCACCCTCTACGGTCGGTTCAATAACTAACGGGAGGTGGCTACATACGATTACGACGGGACGCTCAGCCCATGCCTTAGCTCAGATCACCTGGCTCCCAAAATACAAAAAAGAGCGCAATATTTTCTTTTGATATGTTTTGTATTTCTTGCGAACTTCTGTGACGCAGATAAAAGTTCTCGTGATGTCTACAGCGCATATGCTCTCGATTCTTTTATATACGCGGAATATCACATGTTGTTTGTCTCCTGCACTGCTTTGTCATGCAGCCGCCCATACGTTCTTTGTCTCGCATGAATATTGTGCACAATCAAGTGATCAAACTTCATTTTGTGTGTTTACAAGTGCGCAAGCGGTGACAACAGCGTGCAGCCGAGAAGCGCGATATCCTGATAAGTTATAGCGCTTAGTGCTGGTATTGTTCACGTGAATTCAAGAACCAAGGGGCGAGGAGGGCGCATCGCTTGTATGAAGGAGAGGACAAAATCACCTTCTCGTCTTTAAACGCGGGGTGGTAAGCGGCCTTTTAAGAAGCATCGCTCCTAAAAGTTGCGTCTCAGCCAAAGGTCGGCAAAAATTGTTGAGCTCCCCCGTATTCAGGCTGAGTTCCAATTCTTAGACAGCACGTAGACAGTCTACGCAGACTGCTTAGAAGACAGCACTGAGCCCATGCTGTCCGAGAATTGGAACACTTCTAGACGGCTTTTACACGACGATGTGCCACCTCGCGTAGAGAAGAAACAGCTAGAATACACAAACGTAACAGTTCTATTTTCTGGCTTATTTAGTGTTGAAATAAAAAAAATGGCAGCATATCCACGGAGTGAATGATGGAGAGTGGGGCGAAGAATTCGTCCATCCATTCGTTCTTGCTTCCGTCCGTCCATGCGTCCGTCTGTGTGACCGTCCATGCGTCTATCCGTCCGTCCGTGCGTGCATCTGTTCGTGCGTCCGCCCCTGCGTTCGCCCATGCATCCGCCCTGCGTCCATTCATGCGTCCATCGCATCTGTCTGTGTGTCCGTTCGTCCATCTATTCAACACTCCAAGTACCACCATCTCGCATCTTTTCATCATATATTCCCCATATAGAAGCACCGCCATCCAGCGGACATTCCAAGGACTAAACGAGAGGTGGCACACGCACACTTTCTTACGGCTTGCGCTTCGGGTCTACTTCCCACCTTTAACCACTTCGAGTTCGTGATATATACTAGTTCACAGTATTCATGGCACTGCGGCCGAAAGCTCGCTAAACCTTTCGAAAACCAAGGAGGTTACGCTCAGCGAGTATGACGTAGCAATTTTTTTCAGTCAGATAGTGCTCGATGTACATGCCAATGGCTGCTAATGGGAAATGACAGGCGGAGAATTCGGCTTTAACTTTCTTACGGCTTGCGCTTCGTGTCTACTTCTCATTTTTAACCACCTCGAGTTCATTCATGGTATATACAAGTTCATTGTATTCATGGCACTGCGGCGCAACGCTCGCTAAACCTTTCTAAAGCTAAGGAGGTTACACCTAGTGAGGATAACGTAGCAACCCTTTCTTGTCAGATAGTGCTCAATGTACATGCCAATGGCTGCTAATGGTAATCGCAGCCTGCGCGTTAACTAAACGCCAAATGCTCCTGTCTCTCGTTGCCCACTAGCAGCCATTGACATGTACATTGAGCACTATTTTTATTGTTCAATAACGCACAGAAGTCTCTCACCGGCACCACCTTGGAGGTCAAAATGTTATACTCGTTACATACTACGGAGGACGAACGGGTGCCGTTATAAAGAGTTTCGCCCCTAAAAACAAATAAACGTTACTCACATTGAGCGTCTGGGAAAGCGTTTGCTTGTGCGCAGACGACCATTCCGGCAAGATCGATCTATCTGAGAGATTCGCTGAGCCGCCACCTTGTTTAGACAGCAAAGTAGCCTGCATCATATTTGTCTACGATGTGGTCTTCTCAGAGGTGTCTATTTAGCCGTCTACGGTGAGTATTGGAACACAGCCTCAGAAACGCTTTTTGACTGATTGATTGATTGATTTGTGGGGTTTAACGTCCCAAAACCACCATAGGATTATAAGAGACCCCTTAGTGGAGGGCTCCGGAAATTTCGACCACCTGGGGTTCTTTAACGTGCACCCAAATCTGAGCACACGGGCTTACAACATTTCCGCCTCCATTGGAAATGGAGCAGCCGCAGCCGGGATTCAATCCCGCGACCTGCGGATGAGTAGCCGGGTACTGCATTGAAGTTGATGGCAAGTCAAGTTCAAGTCAAGCAGCATTTCTGAATACGGGTGAATGGACTCATGAGGGAGTTATGGACACAGAATGCGTACAAGAACGTTCGGTGCAAGCGTGTGCTTATCCACGCATAAAACCAGCGGACCTTCTACACTAAAGTTACGCACCGCACACTGACTAAAGGGAGCTTCGTTGCTTACACTGCCCTACGGTGTAAGATAGAAACACTTTAAGTGGGGGCACTTCTCGGCTTTCCTATGGGTCGCGATCGACCAGGTAAAGCATAGAGTTTCACACAATAATACTTAGAGAGGAATCTGGAGCTATATAGTGTCTACGCGAGCTCCTTCAGAGGCGCTTGTACCCCCATCAGAATTATGGGAAGTACAAGCCTCGGATCTGCTTCGGATGGATCGCGTTCTTGAGATTCGCGACGCTTCTTTTTCGAGTGTGAAACAAAGTAATATGAACTTATATTTGATTAAAACTCTCCCAGCAACGTTGGTTGTTCACGTTGCTGTACACGCGCGCAACCTGTATAGCAATTGCAGATTTGCGCACCTGATGCCTTCGTCCCCATATACGGAAATGCTTGCGTTGTGTACTTTGTTATCGGGATAGTGAAGCGCTGATTCGCTTTCTGTGGTCTATTCGCAACGAAATCATTGAATGGCATATTATCGAGGTTGACGTGAATGCGGGAACTCGGGTGCCGCTCTGCGCGCATGCACTCGCTACGTGAAGAATGCTCGGCGCTGCCGTTCGGTCTCTCTACGTCGAGTTATCGAAATATCGGTGGGCAAGTTAATTGAACTCTTGTCATTGATAGTTCAAGCAAAGTGCTCCTCAGTATACAGCGGAATCGCCGTTAAGAGTATACACGCTCACTCGATTACTCCTGGTGTCGTCTGCTAGCGATCAATTTTTATTCCTGCCTATATGAAGGGTGACTGTTTTGTGACATTTACGGTTCGTTTTCAATCACTGATGGCAGCGTGTAGGCTTCGAAATCAATGTCTGTAACAATATATGATTCAATGACTGTATAACGATATATTTGTATACAGCCTAATGCTTGTGTTTTGTTGTAATTAAAGCTTGCTTCGTTGGTTAAATTTCATTGTTTGGAGTTTCAACCATGTGATGAACGACGTGTGAAAACCAAGCAAAAACTCACGGGGTCCCTCTCTTGTGCCTTTGCCTCAGTGGGCTCGAAAGTGAAGGCCATCTCTTTTTTCTTCCTAGTCTATGTACTGAACCTCTCGTGGCCTTCTTCGAAAGCTCTCTGCAACTAACGTGGTTGCACAATGCCTACAGGATCAGAGGCATTATAAGGCTTTCTCACGTTGTCCTGCCCTGCCTCCCTTATCGATCCGCCTTTGATCAAGCAATGGTGTCATATGATGACTCCACCATATGAAGCCACGTTGTGAGACGTCACAGGGACTTCGCAATGTCGTCATAATGACGTTGCGTGTCTGGCGTCTGTGACACCATCCTATGGTGATGTTATCACACGATGATTATTTCTTGCCGCACTCGTGTTGCCGCCGCTCATGGGGAACGCTGGACGCCATCATTTGTTACGTTTGATGAGGCACTTCAGGCTTTCGTCTTAATAAAACACTTTAATTTATAAAATAAGCACTCGCAAAGAAGCATCCACTTTTCTTTCCTGAGCGTTGGATTTTTTTCTCGTTGCACTTCCCTTTATCTCAACACAATAGGACGACTGCAGATTATCACCCAATTCAACGTACTACACCAACCATTGACACGATGTGTAGCCCTCAACGATTCTTGGGGAGAACGACGTTCTGGTGACCCGTGACGAGAAAGAAACTGTTCCCCATTGACAGGATTTCCCTCCCAGTCTCGCCATTGGTCACAGCGACGCTGAGGCGCTGCATGAGCTGCACGAACCCGTAGAAGCAAAATATCTCCACCTGCACCAGCTTCTCTGCGGGACATGACCGAGTTCCTGCGAGTGAAAAAAGTTTTCGCGGCGCAAGTGCACTAACTCAGTCCTTGTTAAGTTTCATTGAACTCAAGCAGGGTGTGTTGCTCGGGCAAGAAAAGCGCGTGCAATGAAAATTGCCCGCAGCTTCCCTCGGGGGAACACTGAGGAGGATGCGGAGCATATAATTGGTTAACGGGGTGTTAAAGTGCGACTTACTTGGGTCGATGGCTAAATTGGTTAACGTGGTTGTGAAATGGGGTGTTAAATTGCGACTTACTTGGGTCGATGGCTAAATTGGTTAACGTGGTTGTAGGAGGGGGTGTTAAATGAGTGAACACGTACACACGTATGCGAAAGGGCGGCGCTGGTCGAAGGGACGTCGATCATTGTGTTTGTGGATTCGTTGGAATTCATTTCACCGCGACCTTGGACGTCGACGCGCCGTACAAACCAACCGACGAGCGGCAACTGAGCGAGCGAGCGCCGACCTTGAGTATATATACAGCACGACGGCGCATGCACTGTCAGCTGTTGAATGTTCTCGAAGCGCGACGCCACATGCGCGTCCACTGGAGAATCAGGAGAATTGTAGATGTCGAACGCGGTGTGTAGAGGAGGAAGGGTGCACAGATGGTGGAGGAGTGAAGCGCGCGCGGTGTGTAGAGGAGGAAGGGATGCACAGATGGTGGAAGAGTGGGCGACGGCGCGACGGCGCATGCGCGCGCGTCAGCTGTCGAATGTTCGAGAAGCGGTGTGGACGGCGCGGACGGCGCGGACGGCGCACTACAAGGCGCGAGTATAAGATGCTCCGCATCTAATACAGATATGTTTCAACGTCTTCTGCGGCACTCAGCTAACGTACGTACGACATAGTGCAGAACACGAGGAAGCAGCTCGTATTTCAGCGTAACATCTCGCAGTAATACGAGCAGAGTGATAGGAAAAGAGAGGACGCCGACAACAAGCGCTCTGCGTCGTTTCTTGTTATATCAGTCTGCTCGTTTTATTGTGCGCTGTCACATTGAAATATGAACCAACACCAACTCACCCATGTGGCTGTTTTACTGAGAATCAGCCCCGTGGCTCCTGCATATCGTATCCTCTAATGCAAGAGTGCCTCAGAATTTTTCAGTAATCACTGAAAACGTCCGAGGCGCTCGTTGGTTTTATATCGTAGAGAAGGCTGGTTCGCACAGCCGTCAAGATAGCAAATGGTCTAGAAGCACATTCCCAAAAATTGGGGACATCTAGACATAGTGCCATCTCTCGCCAGCAGGAACGACGACCTGTCATAGCTGAATGGGAAAGAGGTGAAAAAAATCATTTCCCCTGAAAAAAGCTAGTTATCAAAAAAGACTTAGGGGTGTATGTAGCAGAGACCCATTGATACATTTTGGTAGAATTGCAGTGCCGCACTACATAACGTGTGGTTTCCCGGGACAATTGAACACCGCCCATAGAAACACATCGAATGTCATTGTTAAATATTAAACACTGTGGGAAGCTAGGTGGTTTGTATTGTGGCACTGTAACTTTGGCAAACTGTTCACGTAAGCATCTGCTGTAAAAAAACCAGGAGTAGTTTTTGATTACTTGTTTTCATCGTGAGATATGAATTTGTTCCCCTATTTTCGATCCATTCATCATCGCGTCCTTTTTCAATCACATACTCCAGCGTTTCTTGTATCTCCGTCGCAATTTGTTCATAGCGCCACGTGGTCGTGACAGTGAAGAAGATGGCATGCAATCGGGCTAATAAAGACGTAACTTTTTGGCATACCTGACCCCAGGAACGGAAAGTCTAACTGCAAGCAATGCTGTACTGTCAATGCAAAGAATTGATTGATTTGTTGGGTTTAACGTCACAAAACCACCGTATGATTATGAGAGACGCCGTAGTGGAGGGCTCCGGAAAGTTCGACCACCTGGTGTTCCTTAACGTGCACCCCAATCTGAGTTCACGGGCCTACAGCATTTTCGGATCGAAAATGCAGCCGCCGCAGCCGTGATTCGATCCCGCGACCTGTGGGTCAGCAGCCGGGTACCTTAGCCACCAGACCACCGCGGCGGGGCATGGCTTTTGGAGTCAAATTCCGACGTGCTTTGTTTATCGCAAGGAATACGTGCTTTCAGCCGATCTTACCATAGGGTGCTATAGTATTTTGCTCCGGCTGACGTTATCATGCCCTATATATATCATCGGGCAGTCACGCCTGGCACTCGGAAAGCCCACGCCAGCCAGACCAAGATTCAAACTATGGTGACGTCAGCTGAAAATATAGATTCGCCTTGTGATTGACAGGGCATGTTGGTATTCGACTGGGCAGAAAGCCTCGCTTTCCACTACTTTCGTTTCTTTCTATAGCGACAGCACAGTGATAGCGGTGAACGGAGCATCGGCTGAGCTGGGCCCGACAGCGTGAGCAGGCGAATAGTCCCGGTCATATTTTCTTTTCCGAAGATGATAGTCGCCGTCACAAATCGAGCAAATGACATTACAAGATACGCCTACACCCGCATTGCTGAGATAAGCAGTGGAACGTGGTTCCTTTGCAGTGCGTTGATATGAAGGAAGAGCCTGGCAGACGACGGGCCGAGCTGAGCGCGCTTTTTGGGCATGCGCTTACTCTCGTCCTGTGTGCAATTCTGCTCCGTCGTTCGGCGCTGACGGACAGAAAAGTCGCAGCTCGCGGACGATAGTGAAATATTTTGCCAGCTGCACGTGCAACGGGCCAGGTGCATAAAAAGAGCGAAAGAAGCGCGTGTAGCAATTAGGCCTGTCACAAAGTGCTGACGAAAGACATTGACGAGCCGCCTTCGAGTCGCAGAATACTACATATCGATTAGCCTGTTGTTGGTCTAAACGTATGGCTCTACAACCTAACCAGACCCACCGGCGCGGCCGTAATCACATAACGACTCATCAAGCTTGTTTACAAGATTTGTCTCGTGGACCTATGGACTGGTTTGGAGCTTGTCGCCCTAGGAGGTGCCATGGACAATACCAACAAGACGACCAGCATGCTGACTTAGGAGGCCAGCAGGTAAGCACTGTGGCACATCATCGGAATTCTGCAGTTAGCAAGGGTGGCGTTAGCGGTGGACACGGGCAAGGGAGAGGCTGGAGCCTTGTCCAATATTTTCCCCATCCCTCACCCCCCTCCTCGAAAAACCAAAATAGTCAGAACACAACGCATAAATAATCTGCCTTCCTGCACCACTGGTATAGAGCTTTCACCCCCCTCCCTCATACCCATGTAAAAAACAAACAAACACTGTAGCCTGCCTGACAGTTAGGCTGCGTTTTGGCATGAACGCGCTGTGTGTCGCAAGGCGCATATTGTATGAATGCGTATCAACTTAATAATGGTGCTGGAACTGCGCAGTTACTACATTCTCGTCGATTTCTTACTTTATCTTCTGTTGAATGCTCGGCTCTCGAGACGACTTGCGAGGTAGTTACAGCAGCTCCCCAAGCCATATGTCAGTATACCAGCTGAAAATAACGTGAAGGCATGTTGATATTTGCTCAATTACTGGCTAATCAAAGTGGACGATAGGGCCAGTTGGTGATACATGATCTAAGTATATTATACGCGGTAGAAAACATGGACTGCGCTTGTCTTTGTCTTTTTTCCGTCCGCGTTTTCTACCGCGTAGTATACTAGATCATAGAATTAATGGCAGCTTAAGTTCCCTCGTTTAGCAGTGATGCCATGAATTTGGTGACAATAGCTTAGTCGGAAATTGTGCCTTGGCGCTTGCACACTAATCTGTATTGCGTTGTGGTATACACTTGCACAACGCAAGACCCGTGTGACAAGGACAATATCAAACATCTTAGTAAACGATGTTGAAGTTCATTTCAGCGTGCTCCCAAGCTAGATAAACAAGAAATATGAGTACGTTATGTGATAAACAAGTCGTTCACATAAATGCTTTTTTTTTGCTCGCATAAGTAACAAGCACATATGGTATATTTTGCACCATGGCTAACTTTAGGGAGCTGACTGACTACATGTGAACCCATTACGGGGCTCGGCTGCTGTGTCGCGGACCCCGGCCGCATTTCGATGGAGACGAAGCGGTTGAGCTCCGTGTACTGTGCAATGTCAATGGACGTTAAAGAGCACGAAAGGGTCGGAATTTGCGGAGCTCTCCTATACGGTGTCTTCCATAATTATATGGTGAGCTCAGTTATTATTATTATTATTATTATTATTGATATTATTATTATTATTATTATTATTATTATTACGTGTCGACGCTGAGAAAAATGCAGAAAACATTTTTCTGACCCCAAAGTAGGGTACACCGCTTATATTTACAATGAAATCAAGCGGTCTTGAGCGTGAACAGTGTTGCGTCAGGTGCTTGGGCTGACAAGGGAGTGGCGTTCTTTGGATCCTACAACTAGTCGCCGAACGGCTGGTGGCCTGTGTCCACCATGTATTGTCCTTGCTAGCCGGAAGGTGAGGCGTCGTGCCGCCACGACGCCGTAAGCCGTTTCTCGAGGCGACGACAAGTGCCACATCTTCCTCGAAAGAGACAGCAGCGGCAGTCGCAAATGGTCCTGCTAATTAGGTTTGATTGCGGCGGATCCTTTTGAGCTTGGTTGCGGCGGCTCTTCTGATGTACGCTGTCTTGAGCTAGAGACCCTTCGCCCAGCGGCACATACACGATGAGGAAGAGCCACGTTGGTGCTACATAGCAGTGCAGTGACAAGGCGTCAATATTAGACGTTTACGTTGGTCGTGTATGATTGTCACCCTTGAAGTTTGTGTGTGACACGTGATTGGACAGTGTCATCTGCACGCATTCCCCGATGGGGTGAGAACGTACCCTTTATGATGAGCCACCCGGCTCATTAGTGGAGCTTTTCGACGTAGAGGAGTGCGCCATGTAGGGGGCTCGCCATGTAAGAGAGCTCGCCATGTACATACTGTAAATAAACTTTTGGGCGAGCGATCCACCACTGTGGACCGCTCTGACCGGCCACTAATCAGAATCATCTTTTAACCCAGGCACTGCCCGACTGATACTTTGGTGACGGATCATCTGCATATTCACCGTCGCGTGCCGCTGACCACTCTGTCACCTGTTCCGCTGATGCGTGCGCAGCTCAGCTGTTACTGGAAGCCTGTGGTTCCCGCCTACAACGTGAGGTGTCTCTGCAGTCAACGCCGGATCCTTCATAAATTGCTCTTCGCGCCAACGGCCACCACTTTTGGGCGAGCGATCCACCTCTGCGGACCGCTCTGACCGGCCACTAATCGGAATCATCTTTTGACCCAGGTAATACAGTGCAAATTATTTTCTTGAACTTCTAATTGGTACCACAGTGTGGATCGCTCGCCCCAACCATGAAATCCACTGTCGCGTCACTTTCTGAAGACTTCGAACAATATAAGGTTGCTGTTGATGCAAAATTGGAGAAATTTTCTGCATCACTGGACACGCTGAAACTCGCATTGGTAGACAGCAAGTCTGCTGAAACTAAGGATCTACAGCGTGAACTAAACGAGATGAAACTTTCCATGGATTTCATGAATAAGACGTTTGAGGCTGTCAAGGCGGAAAATGCCACCCTTGTTGCCAGTAACAAGTCACAGGCTGAGTGCTGCCATCGCCTTTCAAAAAAAGTGGCTCAAGTCGAGCAATACTCACGTTTAAATAACATTGAAATTAGGGGAGTTCCTGTAACTCAAAACGAAAACTGCTCAGAGATCCTGGAACTAATCGGAAAGAAAGTCGGTTGCCCTGTGACTCCTGATGATTTTGATACTGTGCATCGGGTCCCAACACATGTAAAAAATCAACTAAACATCATTGCCAGGTTTCAGTCATGAGACAAACGTTCCAGTTTCCTTTCTGAAGCCCGCAAAGACCGTCTTGCGACCTCATCCCTCAATTTCAATGATCGCGAGGATTCACCCATTTTTATCAATGAACACCTTACCCCGGAGAACAAGAGATTGCTCGGAAAGGCGCGCGCGCTAAAGAAAGACAAAAACTGGATGTTCGTGTGGACCGAGAACTGTGTTATTAAGGCGCGTAAAACAATCAACAGTCGTGTATTTCGGGTACTGACTGACCACGACCTTTCAATTTTTGAAGAGTAGGCTACTTTCCTTGGCTTTGTATCTTTCTCTCTTCTTCTGTAATGAATTGTGCTTCACTAGCACAGGTGGCTAAATGTTTAGGTAACGCGAATGTTTTCAGCGCAATACATTTCAATGCTCGTAGCCTTAAAAAGAACTGTAACAAGATTTCCACACTACTTCATACTTTGAACCATCATTTCTCCATTATCTACTTCTCCGAAACCTGGCTTACTTGTGAAGATCGTGATATGTATGGCTTTGCCGACTATGGTTGCGAATACGATCATCGTAGTGGTAGCCCTTACGGGGGCTCTGCCATTTTCGTTTCAAACCAGCTCTCGTATTGTCGACGCAAAGATCTAAGCATAAATGTTCCCAAATGCGAATCTGTCTGGGTTGAACTCGATCCAATTGATTCTTCAAATGTTAATAGGACAGTGTTTGGCTCCGTTTACCGCTCTCCTTCATCTAATGCAGCTGATTTCTGCGATGCACTTTTTCTTGTGCTTGATAAGTTGTCTTTAGAAAACAAAAATGTGTTCATCATGGGTGACTTTAACATCAATCTTCTTGATTCTGCGAATCCTATCACTTCGATCTACACTAGTGCCTTTTGTAGGTACGGTTATGAGTCACTGATAAATACTCCTACACGTGTCGTAGATCATTCTTCCCATTCCCTCCTTGACCATATTTTTTCTAATCATGATTCCCCAATAGAAGCTGGCACTATCGACTGCGATATTACCGATCACTTCCCCGTGTTTTTTTACTTGCACAAGCAGGAAAAAAACAAAACTGAAACCTTCAAGCATTCTATATTTGATCGTGAAAAATTTTTAAACCTTGTATCAGAAATAGACTGGTCCAGCATATTCAATGTCTCGAATCCTGATATCGCTGTACAGCAATTTTCTGATGCAATGATCAATGCTGTCGGTGACTGTACAACAATAATAACTTCCAATAGGCGTTACACTGCCCCTCGGTGCCCTTGGCTTTCAAATTCCCTTCTTCTTGCCTTGCGTAAAAAAGATAATCTATACAAAAAGATGAAGCGCAAACCTTTAAATTCTAATCTCCAAGCACGTTATAAACGCTACTCTCAAGTTCTGTGCTCGCTCCTTAAAGCCGCCAAGCGCCGCTACTACGACAATGAATTCAATAGGTGCGGTAACAACATAAAGAAAAAATGGAAGTTAGTTAAGGAATTCCTGAATAACGCTACTCAGCGCAAGCCCATCAAATCCATTGTTCAGGGCGACTCATCATTTACTGAACCTGCAGATATTGCTAATGCATTTAGCAATCATTTTTCGGGTGTATGCTCACAACTTCCCTCGTGCCCTTATTCTTCTGACCTTTTGCGTTGCCCCCAATCGTTTTTTTTTCTAATTCCTACTTGTTCCGACGAAATCGAAGCTACCATTGCAAGATTAAAGACTACCGGGCCTGGCTTAGATGGTACTCATGGGTTCCATTTGAAACTTGTACGTCGACTTGTTGCGCCACTACTTTGCTATATATTCAACTTAATTTTTAAAACCGGATTATTTACACAGTCCTTGAAAATAGCAAAAATTGTTCCTGTACTGAAAAAAGGTGACGCGCGCTTTATGGATAATTATCGACCCATTTCTATTCTTTCCTTCTTAGATAAGGTTCTAGAAAAACTTATTGAGACCCGTCTTTCCCGCTACCTTAAAAAATTCAACTTACTCACCCCCTCTCAGTTTGGTTTTCATGCTGCCCTATCAACTAATATTGCGACTGCTTGTCTAACAGATAAAATTAAGTCTTTCATTGATCACGGCGACGTTGCTGCTGCTGTTTTCATAGATTTTTCTAAAGCATTTGACACCATTGACCATGACATTCTTTTCACTAAACTGGAGCGTTATGGCATTACGGGTCCTGCTCTAACTTTGTTACGCAGCTTTCTTTTAAACAGGCAACAAATAGTTTCTGTTTCCACAGCAACATCACCCCCGGTCACAGTTAACAGAGGCGTTCCACAAGGCTCAATCTTGGGCCCACTTCTTTTTTTAATTTACATTAATGACCTTCCTCGCTGTTTAACCTCTTCACAATGCGTACTATATGCTGACGACACTACCATCTTTAATTCCCACCGAAACATGTGTACCTTAACGCAAATGCTCCAAGCTGACCTATTTTCCCTCAAGCGATGGTGTCTCTTCAACAAGTTATCTATTAACGTTCTTAAAACTTGCTTTCTGCTTTTTAGTTCCCCGCAAAGAAAAATTTCTGAGTTCCCTTCCCTGTATATTTCCGGTATTAAAATTGAACTTCGTCGTAGCACTAATTTTCTTGGCGTAATAGTCGATTCTCACCTTAAATTTCATGAGCACGTAATCTTCATTTCAAAGAAAGTTATGTTCGGCATAAGAGTTCTGATTAGAGCTAGACCATACTTCAACTTGCAAACTCTCCTAACTTTGTATTACGCTTTTGTCCACAGTCACCTAAATTACTGCATTTCTTCCTGGGGTGGTACGTATCATACCCACATCGCCCCATTAATAACACTGCAGAAACAAGCGTTACGCATCATTACATTTTCCCATCGACAAGCAGAATCTTCCCCGCTGTTCTATCAGCTCCGTGTTTTGCCCCTTCATCATCTGTTTAGGTACAGCATTGGTATTTTATTTTTTAACGTCTTGCACGATCACCTTGTCTTAGATATTCTCCCTCATTGCATCACTAATAATCTCAATTCAACGCGCTTTGCCTCACGCCAGACTCTCTTACTTCCGTGTATACACACTAACTACGGCAAACAAATGATTCTATTCTCGGCCATTTCGCTCTGGAATTCACTTACCTCTGATATTAAATCTTCTAAATCACTTTGCGTTTTTAAATCCAAACTAAAGACTTTCTTGTTAGGCCCTTCTGTTTGATTGAATTGTAACTGTTTTATCATGTCTTTTTTTTACGATGTATTCCTTGTTTTTTAGTGTTCCTGCTTATTATTCTAATGGTTTTTTGTTTTCTTTTGTTTTTTCATCTTTCTCTTTTTTATGCTGTGTTTATGCTGTGTTTAATTGCTCACAATGTATTTCAGTGTTGCTTGATGATTACCTTTTTTTTTCCGTGGGAGGTCCCGCCTGCGGTTCTTACCTTGGAACCTCCCAGTGAATCTGTACCCAGTAAAAAAAAAAAAACAAAAAACTCTTAAGTTCACTTTCCTCCTTCCTTGACATCTTCATCCTCGGTCTCCTGTGCCTGCAAAGACAGGTCGGAACAGCAGCGAGCAAAACGCAGGACTATATATATATATATATATATATATATATATATATATATATATATATATATATATATATATATATATATATACTCCAGCGCTTTCGATCGTTCCCACGCCTTCTCCGAAAGCTTTCTGCGACAGCACGTTGTTTTGCCAGGTTTCCACCCCTGAAATTGTTTTCCACTGCCTCTGGGATCATACCACATTTGACCAAGCAACTATTTGACCTGGTGACGTCACCATGTGACATAACGTCAGGTGATGTTACAGCGACGTCATGATGACACGATACGGCGGCGTCATCACGTCATAATTTTTTTTTTTCATCACTCGTGGCGATTCCGCCGACGTGCTACGACGACGCAACACGCAGGTCAAATTAAGTCTTCAAGGATTTCGCATTAAAAATGATGTCACCGTCATTGTGGTCGTGCCAAGCCGGAATAACGAAGCGGGGAGCTTGGTCGGTTTCCTTGGTTATATATGTTATATATTATTGTCCCTTTGCCTGTTGTTTATTATACTCTAATTTGTCTTGTAGAGCAACTCGATTTCCTAGTCAAGATGTCTCTTGTTAATTTATTTGATAGAAAACATGCATTTGTTTGTATTTGCCACCACTCGAATAAGGACTGTTTATATTTCTATTCTTTTATTCACACTTCTGGCAGTTCCTGTTCGACTATGGTACCCGTGTAAGATAACACGTGATGTTGTAATTTTCAAGTACTATACTTGCGGTATGTTTCTGCTTTGCTGCCAGGGTGGCACGACCAAGCCAGGCTTTTACTTAGCCTTTAATCGTGTCCCCCAAGGCAATCTTGTTCAATTTTGCTTTGAATAAAGCAAACCAAACCAAACCAAAACCAAAGCAAAAGCCTTATGTGCCTCATGAAATGCGAAAATCATCATCACGTGAAGAGAGACGTGATGATGATGACGTCACGTTTTTATATTTTTATATTTCTTTCTGTTTCGGTAATGCTGACTGTGATTTCTTTCTCTTTTTTGTGTTTGTTTCTGTCACTTTATCTCTTTCGGCGTTTTTCTGTCTTTCTATTTTCGTATTTATTAGTTTTTTTCCTCTCAATTGTTCACTTTCTTTTTTGCTATGTTGTTTCCTTCTCTGTTTATCTCTTTGTACCTTTTCAGTTTTTATAATACAGGAAAGCGGCGAAACAGAGGACAGAGACGAAAACGTCGTAACAAGTGCAAGCGCACACCAACCAGTTGGTTGGTTGGTTCATCTTTGGCGGATCGGCCATCAACCAGGCGGCGCCTTTCTATATAAATGAGTTTGTTTATAATCTCAGAATGTTTATCCATAAGTAGTTTTTGAAAGAACTCATTAGTCTAATTCCCGAAAGAAAGAGACTAATGTTGTTGAAGAAGAAGTTTGATTTTGATAATCGTAGCATTCAATTCGTTTCGCCTCACCTAGAAAATTGCATACGACATCGCAGACGTTCCTTTCGCTAAAGAAAAAAAAAACCGAGTGCGTTAGCCCCAAAACTAGCCTAGCAACAAGTTTTATTAAACCATCCTTCTCTCACGCGTTTCACGTGCTTCTCATTGCCGAACACAATGCTCGTTCCAGTTGTAATCGGTAAAGTGGGGATTGCCCGATTCCTGTGGCGCATACACACCTATAGTTTTCTGCAGACACCAAGCTCTTTTGCGGTCGGCTTGAACAGCAACGCTGTTACAAGATAAGACGTGCAAACACGGACAAAATAGAAGGTAACTAGGAAACACAAACGCCAACTGTCCTAAATTTGTGCTGTCCTGTTCTCTTCTCCTGTGTCCTTCTCTAGTGACCTCACATTCTTATAGACCTATTCCATTTTGTAGGCTAAACTGCGGCAGGCGCCGTCGACATATTAGGGTGCTTGTAGCGCGGGAGGCTTCCCAACGCGCTGTGCTCGGAGGCAGATTTTTTTTTTCTAAACAGGCAGCTTTGCACCTACTGTGGCAGTTGTCACGTGATCACAGCTGTGCGGAGCCTACACGCCGCGACGTCGCTAGAACCACCCCAGTATGTCGACGGCGCATACCAGTCTTTACAAACAAGGAATAGGCCTATATGGTGAATTCTTACTAGCCAGATAAGCTTTCTATTGTTTAGAAGGATATTTTGGCGCGAACGTATTGCGCCGGCTACTATGGCTTTGCTTCAGTGGTGCAAAACATCAATCGCTGCCATGTTTGCTTTAAGTAATGAGATAGAAAGTAGGGCGTTTCCTGCGACCGACTTACTCGTCACTGAAGGATGATGGAAAAAGTACCTTGATGACAATGAGCATGACAGGGTCTGTGACGTTGACTGTCCCAGGTTCACCGTTCAGAGAGTCGACGTAGGCTTCCATAATATCTGCACACAGCTTCTCCATGGACTCTCTCACGGCATATTTTCTAATTTAAGAAAGACGCAATAAAAAAGAAAACAAGGCAGAATATTTTCTTTGGTGGAGGTAGATAACTTGTTCATCTTGAAATGACAGCACTGACCTACCCAATTAACCTAGGAAGACGTCTATTTTATTGTCTCATTTGACGCACATCATAGTTGTCATCATCATCACCATCATCATTATTACTATTGTTAGTGTTATTATTTCTATTATTATTACAAGGTTTGATCATAAAACCTAGTTTCATTGATCACACTGGTAAAATCAATGTAGTTATTGAGGTTATCACCAATAACTGTCTTTCGTAACATGTAGCTTACCTTACAGCAGTGGCGGGCAGGCATGCACCTATATACTTTGCGAAGGACTTTCTATGTGCAGTAGTAGCTTTCAAGTATGATGTCGTGGTTACCATGTCTCTGAATGTGACCTGTATGAGAACTTGAACTAACACGACACAAAGTCCTGGCACTGCAGTCTGCACTCAAGATACTCTAACCACCAAACATCATTGTCAAAGAACCTTCTAAAGTACACATTTTTGCGACTACATGTGAAAACAAGCATGGTGCAATGCCTCGTGTTAGCTTAAATCTACCCACTGAAAACAACATAAATAAATACCAAGCGACACTAAGACCTGACACGAACACAAGAATAGACTTACAGCGTTGAATAAGGTTACAGAAGCTTTACAACACTTTGGCTTTACGTGTACAGTATACAGCGTGTATATACTAGTGTCACAGAACGAGCGCTAAAAATGGGCGCGCCGCTAAATTCTTACGATAACGGGTGGGAGAAACGCCGCGAGATCAAAAGAAAAAAAAAGAAAACGAACATCCAAGGCTCCCCGGGCGCGCGCTCTCCCCTCGGAAGCGTGGCTTCGCCGACGAACCTCCTCACCCCACATCGGCGGCCCAGCAAGCCCGCGAAATTTCTAGAACGAAAGAGGCGTGGCCACGCCGGGTTGAGTCATCCATCGCGGAGGGCATTCCAACCGTCTCGCTCTCTCCCCAGCCTTCGCTGCGTATCGCGCCGACGAAAGGACGAGAACCTTCTGGAATCTCGCGCGGAAGGTATTTAATCGAGCAGCCGAGACGAGAGAGCAGGAGAAGACGGAAGTTAGCGCCAGAGCGCGTAGGGATTCCGCCGTGTAGTCGGCGAAGGTTTTGTCCGTGGGGACAAAGCAGGAGAAGAAGAGGATTTCCACCTGAGGGGTGAAGGCTCGAGCTACAGGCAAGAGCGTGTGTCTACCGCTATCGAGCGAAGACGCGTGGCAACAGCTGCGTGTGTGAAGCCGACGTGTTTCCGGCGAAGAAGTTTGAAGCTTGGAGAGTGGCCAATTGAAGACGCGAGGTTTCCTGGAAGAGAAACTTCAGGGAGCAGCGGAACGACAACAACGCTGGACTTTGAGTGAGTGATTCTCGGAAGAGTATCATTCAGACTTTTGTTCCAAGGACTTTGGACTGAATAGGTTTTCTATCTCTTTAGTCTTTAAGTGTCTTGGTTGTTCAATGCATGCGACTGCATTGTTGTGCGTATTGTTGTCTGTGTCCGTTGTTTCGAGAGTGGCTGATTGTACTGTTTAGTACGTTGTTTGACTGGTGACATATTGTACTCAACTATTGTGGAGTGTGCATACTCGTGTATTGTTTTCGATCTGCCATTATTGAGAATATAATTTTGTTTGATTATCAACTCTCGGCTCTGACTTGTTCTTTGGGCCACAGCCGGCGTCTGCTGGCGCGCCAATAAGGACCACTTCTAAATTGTACACGCTTTCGTGGTGCGGTTCGGGGGGCCGATACTTCGGCTGTTGGAATTAGCCCGGCGATCGCCTCCCTAATAAACGGGACATGTGTGACAACTAGTAGTAGGCTCACCGAGTAGTAGTTGGCTCACTATAATGTAGTTGACTCACCGAGTTTCGTCGCGAAACGTCCCGCGAAATTGTTGCGCCTCTCGACGAGTCCTTCTTCGATGACTTCTTCACCGTTTCGCCGTTGAGCATGGTCATCGGTCGAGAGTTCATCTGCAGAGCAGAGGCGTAAGCAGAAATTTTATTATTTCTCTTTTTTTTGGGGGGGGGGGGTGGGGCGGGAGGGCACTCTCTTCATCTAACGTGGGGGCCGGGCAGGTGGGTGAGCTCGAGTGTCACTTTAAGGCCTGTATGTCCTGAAAAAAAAAGTGGGGAAGGGGGAGGGGGCACGGGCCTGATGCGCCACCTTCTTGCTACGCCACAACTACAGAGTACTTTGACTCTCAGTGGCGGAGCTCTTTTTTCTTTGACCAGAGCTACGCCATGTAGTAAGACATGCATGGCTACACGCTTTAGAAGACCGCCGACATTTCTGACAGCACCCGACCACTTGGGGTGTCGCAACCTCGACGACGTTGAAACGTTATAGCAAGTTTTTCCTCCGAAGAAGCGTTCAATGGTGAAGTTTTGCTGCATGATGGAACAGGCAAATGAAAACAAGTCTATGTAAGCGTGAACCATAGGCAGATCATAGCCACCAAGTTTTTCCGAGGAAGGGGGGGGGGAAGCTGGGAGAAGGGGGTTCAAATTACCCCTTGCGTATGTTAGTGCCTGCGGTTGCTTGTGTGAGGGTATATCGAATTAAAAAGAAACAAATTAGCCCAGCTTGTTAGAGCTGCTGGACTGTAAGTAGAAGAAGACGAAGATGAAGAAGATAACAAAAAAACAGCGCTTGCCGGTTTGTGAAGATAGTTTTTCTGTGCCACCCGGCATACTGTGCTTGTTATAGTGCGTTATACATTGCCATTAATTCTCTCTTTTCGTCTCACTTTATCTGGTGTGTACTCTGTTTTACATATCTCTCTGCGTATATACTTATTTCTTGTTCTGTCTTTCTTCGCATTTCGTTTTCTTTCTATAGTTTTTTTCTAACACACTTTTTGTATAGCCTGTCTCTCACCTCTCATGTTTTATCTATTTTTAGCCTTTTTTTGTCTATTTGTGTGTTTTTATTTGTTTCTGCATATCTCGCTATCTCTGTGCTTATTTTACCGGCCTCATTTCCATCTTACTAACCCTCACATCTCTTTCCCACCACCTTGCTGTACTCTGCTGCACAAGGCTATGTTGCGCTCTGCCGACGTGCCCGGATAGTCGAGAAGTGTGGCAGCTTGGGCTAGTTGGTACGGCATGACGATAGTTATAGCGCGAGAACAAAACGACGACACAAAGACAAGAAGGACACGAAAGACATGAGCGATAGTCGAGTGGTGAGAAAGCTTGCATTTGTATTATGGGTACGCGACTTCAAATCTTCGCTCGGCAAGGCAGTTGTTTTACTTACAAATTCTCTCTTTTTATTAAATGCTTTTCTCTTTCCCTCTTTAATCACTCTCTAGCGCATCAAGTTATTTTGTCCCTCGCCGGACAAATCGACACACGTTTTCTCGTATAACAAAGCAGAAGAGTAAGGTGATGAAAAGGACAAAGATGACGCGCACCGGGTCACGATGATGATAACTTTCCAACTACGTCACACATTTTACCACGACTTCAACAGATTTCAGGGTGAGGGGCGGGGTGAAGCAGCTTTTTTTTTCTCGCACACAGACGAATTATAATGAATGATGAATGCCAAATTCTGACACAGTCAAAATAAGCACTTCTGTTGTTCTGTTCTCACAGATAATCTACTTCTCTCTCTCTCTCCCTATATATATATATATATATATATATATATATATATATATATATATATATATATATATATATATATATATATATATATATATATATAATGTGTGTGTGTGTGTGTGTGGGTGTGGGTGTGTTTAAAGAAAACAGGACAATGCGCATCAGAGTCTGCTGTCCAGGCAACATGGCAGTATAGTGGTTGTGTTCTAGTAACAGCGCGACAACTTCAGGAAGAGACAAAAAAGGACAGGAAAGACTCTTTCCTGTCCTTTTTGTCTTTTTTAGAAGTTGTCGCGCTGTTACTAGAAAACAACCACGATGAACCAACTCGCGTGCATTAAGCTCTCGTTGTGGTATGTTTCCAGAGAGCCAAATATCCTCAAATGCCAGAAAAGTGCGACATTTGTTCGATTACTTTGCGAGTGCCAGTTCTCCTGTAGTGGCAGGTATTTTAATATGCATAAACACATCCTTTTGGACTATGAATAGTAAAGTTAAATTAATTAATATTCTGTTGGCAGAGTTAGGCGAATATGCCAAATGGGAGGATCGCATAACGAGGGCTGAGCTAGGCTACCGCCATTTTTTTGAAATAGGGTCATTGTTAATGTTACTGCCTTTATCAAATTGGTTTCCAATGAAAAAAGAGTCAAGAAAACCTATTCCTTCTCACATCGTACACAAAGAAAGAGTTGCAAGGAATGCGTCTACCACTGATGTTCAACGCGATCCTGGACCTCGGGAATAAGGGTGTTCTCGTTCTTTTTTTGTTCTGCGTAGGCTCTCAAATTACCATAGCCGTGGCAGAAGGGCTGATTCAGCGCAGCGTATTTGCTCCGGCCTGGGCCTGAGGAAGCGTGTTGATACAATGCTGCAGGGGCCGTTCGCTGACGCACAACACAATAGTAGCAATCATGCAGTGCCTTATGGTGCTGCCGTTCCTATATCAGCTTATGGTGCACAATCATGGGTGCAAATTCGTTTCACATTTTTGTTCTCTCCCGTTTTGCGTAGTCACCGTGGTGTCCAGTTGTGATCAACTGTTTACAATTCCTGCCTTTCCTGTGTTGTGTTTCTTGGTGTTGTGCCGCTAATTGTGCTTCAAGGCTTTTATTTCGTGAAGCAGAAGGAGAAGGCGTAGCGGTTACGTTACGCCTACATGCACGTGTGTACAATCGGCGTAAACAAAATCGGGTAATGGGGTGGGAGCTTTGTCCTCAAATGTGGCAGTTTTGAAAGAATACGTGCCTATAGTGTACTAGAATTACTATAATTTGTGCCAGCGATTTCGCCCTTGAGGCGTTCCTGCAGCGGGGAAAATCCGATCCGCTACTTCATGGGCTTGAAAAACAAACGCCTCCCCTGTTTATACTCGGCGCCGGTACATTCTTGCCGTTCTACAAACAAACAAACAAACAAACAAACAAACAAACAAACAAACAAACAAACAAACAAACAAACAAGGCACTTGCGCTTGTTCGTGGGGCACCGGTGATGGTTCAATAGCGGCCATGAAAGTTATGAATTAATTCGCGCGATGTGTAATATGGACACGGATTCTGAAGCACTTATGGGGCAGGAATGTCGACACTTGTTTACGAATACTGAATGTTGGCAAAGCCGTCAGTGTTCTGACACGCATCAATGAATAAACATCTGGCGCGCGAAAGAAAAAAAAAGAATGGCAGCATATCCACGGGGTGAATGGTGGAGAGTGGGGCGAAGCATCCGTCCATCCATTCGTTTTTGCTTCAGTCCGTCCATGCGCCCACCCGCCCGGCCATCCGTGTGTCTTTTCGTGCGTCCGCACGTCCATCCGTGCGTCCGTCGCTGCGTTCGTCCATGCATCCACCACTGCGTCCATCCATGCATCTGTCTGTGTGTCCGTTCGTCCATCTATTCAGCACTCCAAGTACCACCATCTCGCATCTTTTCATCATATGTTCCGCATATAGAAGCACCACCATCCAGCGGACATTCCAAGGACTAACGAGAGGTGGCACACGCACGCTTTCTTACGGCTTGCGCTTCGTGTCTACTCCCCACCTTTAACCACCTCGAGTTCATGGTATATACTAGTTCACTGTTCTCATGGCACTGCGGCCTAACGATCACTAAACCTTTCTAAAACCAAGGAGGTTACGCCCAGCGAGTATAACGTAGCAACCCTTTCTTGTCAGATAGTGCTCAATGCACATTCCAATGGCTGCTAATGAGGAATAAAAGACAGGAGAATTCTGCTTTTAGTTAACGCGCACGCTGCGAATTTTTTATTGTTCAACAACGCACAGGAGAAATTTCCCATCGGCACCACCTTGCTGGTCAAAGCGTAAGGCATGTTCACACTACTATGAGGGACGAACGGGGGCCCCTTTAAGGAGCTTCGCCCCTAAAAAAAAATTGGCAGCATATTCACGGAGTGAATGATTTAGAGTGGGGCGAAGCATTCGTCCGTCCATTCGTTCTTGCTTCCGTTCGTCCATGCGTCCATCTGTGTGACCGTTCATGCGTCCATCCGTCCGTCCGTGCGTGCGTCTGTTCGTGCGTCCGTCCCTGCGTTCGTCCATGCATCCGCCCCTGCGTCCATTCATGCGTCCATCCATGCATCTGTCTGTCTGTCCGTTCGTCCATATATTCAACGCTCCAAGTACCACCATCTCGCATCTTTTCATCATATATTCCCCATATAGAAGCACCGCCATCCAGCGGACATTCCAAGAACTAAACGAGAGGTGGCACACACACACTTTCTTACGGCTTGCGCTTCGGCTCTACTTCCCACCTTTAACCACCTCGAGTTCATGGTATATACTAGTTCACTGTATTCATGGCACTGCGGCCCAACGCTCGCTAAACTTTTCTAAAACCAAGGAGGTTACGCGAGTATAACGTAGAAACCTTTTCCTGTCAGATAGTGCTCATTGTACATGCCAATGGCTGCTAATGGGAAATGAGAGACAGGATAATTCGGCTTTTACTTTCTCACGGCTTGCGATTTGTGTCTACTCCCCACCTTTAACCACCTCGAGTTCATGGAATAGACTAGTTCATTGTATTCATTGCACTGCGGCTCAACGCTCGCTAAACCTTTTTAAATCTAAGGAGGTTACACCCAGCGAGTATAACGTAGCAACCCTTTCTTGTCAGATAGTGCTCAATGTACATGCCAATGGCTGCGAATGGGGAATGAGAGACAAGAGCATTCAGCTTTTAGTTAACGCGCACGTTACAAATTTTTTATTGTTCAACAACGTACAGAAATCTCTCACCGGTACCACCTTGGAGGCCAAATGTGACAATTGTTACACATTACGACTACGACTACGAGGGACGAACGGGTGCCGCTTTAAAGAGCTTCGCCCCTAAAATGCCTCCTGCATTTTTCCACGGAGGAACTCAAGTAAATGCGTCGCAGAGTGTGTGTGTGGGGGTGTGTGGGGGGTGGTATCGCGAGAATGTGGCGTAGTTGGGTATAGTTTGGGAATGCTTGATTGATATTTCGTATTTACTATAATGATTATTTACTCAATTAAGGAGAAGCGTTGACTTCAAACCCCGACTAGCTGCATGCATGTACAGCGTTACAGAAAATTGGAATGACCACCCATGGTTCAGTACCTTACCGAACAGATAGAAACACCGGGTGAAGAAGCCTTCGTTAAAAGGTAGCATGGATGATTTTTCGGGGTGCGGAATGGGAATATTGAATTTTCTCTACTCCCGTTTGAAAGTCACTGGCAAAGAAAAAAAAAACAATTGCTGCTTTTTCTCACAAACAATATGTTATTCTGTTGGAATTTAGTGATTTTTGTATTTCCTCTTCTCTTTGACGGTGAGTGTATTGCAGTGCTGTAAGTTACAATGTTCTCTTGTTTATACGCGCCACTCAAGTAATTTTGTTACACTAGACAGCTGCACCCACAAGCGATGTTACTCGTATGCAATAAACTTCCCTCTTTCATGTGAAAACCAAGTAATGACGTCCTTGACTGCATGAATTATGAACGTGCGATCCAGTGCCTACATAAACGGGTGACCAGTGAACGGTTGTGCATCGCGAGCAGTCTGTCTGTCTGCTTGTACACTTGTCTGTTTGTACGCCCTTAACGATATCTCAAACAACACCAAACGGTACCCGAAGCGGCTGACCGACCCCATCCGCAGCGCCCACCAATTTTGCGCAAGGTTCAGCGTTCATACTTCTGCGCTTGTCAAATAAAAAAACAATTATTGCGCATGCGTGAGGCACCACTACAACACGTCAATATTTGGTTTGTGTGTCTTTGTACTAGAAAAGGTGTACATAAGTAATTCTAAGGACTGTAGCGTTTATCACGCTGCGCTGATAATGCAATGCTTGCACGAAAAGGCAAGTGTTTCCAACGCTTTGCTTGCTAAGACGACGCTGTGGTGGCACCTACCCGTCGCCCTGCTTTCTACACCTTATCACCTCCGAGACGGGCGCGCACGCCACGCGCTTCGTTTTTCAAGATAACTGCCACATAGCGCTCATGTCTCACGTGTGACGTGACTTGATGCACTCGTTCGCCTTCGCTGCACGCTCGAGGCACTCTAACTGATCGCCTCCAGAATACCATTCACCGATTTTCTAGCACAGAACATAAAAATAAACGTTTTGTTCACTCTCTTCAGACGCAAGAGTGTCGTCTTTCGACGACATTTGCAGTGTAACATACAGATACGGGGCCATTTTTTTTTACTTTAGTATAGACTCCACCTGCATTGGCCTTGCGAGGCGAGAGAGGGGGAGGTAAGACACCCACAGTTTCGTGGGTGTCTTCCAGGGCCGGCACAAGATATTAGCATGCACGTCTCCGCAAGATACGCGAGCATACGACAAGAGACGCGAGACGCGAGCATGTGCAGTGGGGTGTCGACGGCGCCACCTCCGACGCGCGACATCGCGCGACTAAGTGCCTACATGTCGCGCTTCGGCGTCGCGATTCTCACACAATGTCACGCTTCGATGTCGGCGGTGCCGTCCACACCCTCACTTCGCATGCTCGCGTCTCATGCCACATGCTCATGTCTCCTGACGAGTGCCAGCCCTAGAAAACACCCGCAAAACTGTTGCTCCGGGAGTAACTAAAGTATAGGACACCACCAGCCAGGACTATACTTCGTCAAGTCTCAAACGAGGAACGAGGGGTTGTATTTGTTGACGCGGCTTCCTACGCCAATGGCAAAGCGTTTGTGGCAGTGGTAGTCGATGGGGCTGGCCATGTCGTCAACTCAGCGACGGTCAGGACGAAAGACCCAATCATTGCGGAACAAGTGGCCATCGCCTTAGCACTCAAGATGGATAACATTGAAGTCGTCTACAGTGATTCCATGGCAGCACTACGGGCGTTCGCTAAGGGGACGGTCTGTGAACAAACGCTGAAAATACTGCAAGGCAAGAACATAACACATCATCTTCTGAGTTGGTTCCCAGCTCACCTTGGACAAATCAACGATTCCCCTCCCAATCTCAACGAAGCAGCACACGAGGCGGCGCGAGAACTCTCCAACCGCGCCTCCCCGGGGATGCGTTCTACCGGTGAAGGGGATAACCGGGAAATTCTTACAACATATAACGAGCTCACTAAACATTTCTACCTGTCTAGAAGGATTTTCCCTCCACCTCACAAAAATCTAACCCGGCCCCAAGCACTTACATTAAGGCTTTTGCAAACGCGGATGTACCCTACTTTGAAAATGTTACACATCATGTACCCTGACCTATACCCAAGTAATCTTTGTCCACATTGTGGGGAAATAGCTTCATTAGAACACATGCTCTGGCAGTGCACCAAATTCGCTCATTTATCGCACGTCACCTCTGCCAGATGGGAGGCGGCAATCCGCAGCTCGTCCTTGGCAGATCAGCTCTGGGCTGTCCACCAAGCCCGCGAGGCGGCTGAGGAGCTTGGCATCTCAGTCCCCACGTGGGAGCGGCCCGCAACACAGTGATCTGTGTTTTGGAGGACCAAATAAAAGTTTATCCAATCCAATCCAATAGGACACCACCAGTCGTTCAACAAGCCGAGCATGTGCAGTGAGCGTTCGGACCTCTCCTCCGTACTCCTCTCCCTCGAACGTTGGTGGTGTGTATATAAGCCGTGGAGCGCGTGTTCGGAATTCAGTCGAGGGCGCCTTTACTTGGCTTTCGCTTGATCTGACGCTTTGCTTCACTCGAGATGCGATGGAAGCAACAGTACCTTCAACCAGTTGTGGAGCACAACCCTACGTCAGCGTCCAGCCACTCGTTCAAGCCAATGTTTCTACTTCATTCAATGAATAAGAAAAATAAAGACGTAAAAAATTGGCAGATCCCACGTACAGTGGGAATCGATGATATGCGAAGCACGAATGAGAAATGTTGATATGTCACTTTAAAATCAGCGCAGCGTTACGAGGGGGAGGTAAATGATGCCGTACATGACTTCCGTGTCATGATTATTATATTTCGATGTGGCGTTTACCTTCATCAGCTATTCACCCAACGTGATACCGAATTCAATATATGTGGAGCTAGCCAAATGGCCGTAGGCACGCTATGAGCGTGGCATGTTGTCATGTTCTTACATGACACGCGTGTCAGTATCACCATGTTTGCACCAGTCATATATTTCGTCATCCATTGACGTCACGTGAAACCAAATTTAGTTTATGTGGAGCTAGCGAAACGGCCGCGAGTGCAGCATGAAGTGCCCAATATACTCAAATGTAGCGTTGACGCGCGCGCGCTGGGCACAGCGACGCTACGTTAGCAAAATGCGAGCACTCTATAGTCTGACGCCAGGCGCGACAGGCGCCCGTCGGCGCGGCCCGTCGGCAACCGGTGCGGAATGCGACATGCTGCATTTCGTGCCGATACGTTACCCAGACAACACTGCGTATCCACCTTTTGTGGTGGAGGGATGCCAGACGCGCTGAAAACTGCAGCTCAGCGCGCGCCTGCGAGTATACGGCAGGACCGGCGCATGGCGTGACCACACCGGCGTGATGTGACGAAATGAACGCTGGCGAGCACGTGCACCACGTCACCTGGGAATGTATTGGCGCCTTGACTGTGGCATGTAGTCATGTTCTCACATGACACGCATCTCATGATTATCATATTTGCACCAGTCACATACCTTCGTCATCCATTGGCGTCACGTAATATCAAATCTGGCATATCTGAAGCTAGCGAAACGGCCGCGAGCGCATCATGAGCGTAGCGTGTAGTCATGTTGTTACACGACACGCAAATCATGTTTATCATGTTTGCACCAGTAGCATACCTTCGTCATCCATTCACGTCGCGTAATACCTAATTTGGCATAAGTGAAGCTAGCGAAACTGCCGCCAGTGCATCGTGAGCGTGGTATGTAGTCATGTTGTTGCATGACACACATGACATGATTTTCATGTTAGGGTCTGTCTCTTGTGTTCGCCATGCAGTCATGTCATACCATATAAGTTCAGCAGCATGCCATGTGAACGAAACCACTGCAAGAGCTGCGGGACCATGGAATGTAAATGACAATATTCATGACATACATGTAATGATTTTCATTTTATGACTAGTCAAATATGTTCTTCATGCAGTCATGTTATGCCATACCAAGTTTGGTATTGATACCATTATCGAAATGGCCAGGAGAGCTAAAACCCGTAGGCGGCTAGATAGATAGATAGATGTGCTCAAAATCAACGACATTACTATCTGGGTGCATCGAGGCAGTGATGGCCACATCGAAATGGCCTTACAACTAGCAATCGACACAGTAGAGGAATATCTCGGTGGAACAGGACTACGATGCTCACCGAAAAAGTCCGAAATCCTGCTCTACCGCCCCACACACAGAGGTAGGCCACTCGGGCCTAGAGAGAGAGAGAATAAACTTTATTGAGAGAGAATAAACTTTATTGTCGGGCCTAGAGGAATGGCGGCGAGGACCAGACGAGAATACGAAGAGATCGGGCTACGCACGAGTAACGGAGCAACGATCCCGATAGTAAAAAGAATAAGGGTCCTCGGTATGATAATCGAGGCAAATGGAGCTAACGGTGAAACAATCACTAAACTAAAGCACAAGACTACAAACGCCATGAGAGTTCTCAAGAGGGTCACTAGCAGAAGAAGCCGAATGAGAGAGGATAGTCTCATACGACTTATACACTCTTTCGTCATGTGTCATATTGCGTACATTGCGGCATTTCACAACTGTTACAACGCAGAAGAAGCCAAGATCAACGTCCTTATCCGCAGAGTGTACAAGGTGGCACTGCAGGGTCTACCCGAGTCCAACAGCACGCACCTGCTGCTTCAACTTGGACTTCAGAACACGTTAAGCGAAATAGCCGAGGCGCAGCGCAGTTCACAACTGGAAAGACTATCGGGCACGACAGCGGGACGCCAGATCATGGAAAGTCTCGGCATCCGTTACTACACCGAACAAAGCCAGAAAGTCGCTGTGCCAGGCGCGATCCGACAAACGATGAGGGCTGAGCCAATTCCATGCAACGTTCACCCGAAACACAACCCGGGCAGAAGAGGGGCCAGGGCAAGAGCTCTCTTGCGCACCTACGCGGACGAAATGGGAACGCGGTTCGTTGACGCCAGTCAATACGCAGACCGCTCGCGATTTGCAGTCATGGTCGTTGATTGGAAAGGCGAGAGGAGAATATCGGCAAGTATTCGATGTGACCACGCACAAGAAGCGGAGGAAGTAGCGGTGGCGCTCGCGCTCACGGATCCGTCATGCACTACTGTCCTCTGTGATTCGAGACAAGCAGTAAGAAACTTCGCCAAAGGATGGGTCTCGCAACGAGCGGCCAAAGTCCTGCGCAATAGAAAATTTCATCACGAGACAGAGCTTCAAACCAGACTCCTGTGGTTCCCGGCTCACATGGGAGAGGTATCGGAGACACACCGCAGCCTAAACGAGACGGCACACGCCTAGGCGCGTGAGCTCGTGAACCGTCCTCTATGGGGAAACACCAAAGACTGTTTGACGACTTATAATGAAATTACCAAGGCTTTCCCCCTGGCCCGCCGAACCTTCCCTCCACCCAGCGAGAAGCTGAACAGGATGCAGGCGGTGTCTTTACAACAGCTGCAGACGCACACGTATCCCAACCCATCGCTGTTTAACAGACTATACCCCAATATATATCCGACGAATATATGCAAGATATGCCACAGTGAGTTTGCCACAATGAATCACATGCTCTGGGACTGCGCTAGAAATCCGCAAGGTGCTAAATCCGGAAACCTTCCGCCGCGGTTGGCGGCGGCCCTGTGCAGCCCTAGCCACGGTGACCGACTCTGGGCCGTCCAGCAGGCCCGCGAGGCGGTGGTCAGGCAAGGTCTTGACGTCCCCAGGCGGGAGACCTAAGGTCCAGTCGGCGAAAGCTCTGCCGGACTTTCGATAAAGTTCTTACCAACCAACCAATATCTTTCTTATAGCCAATTCTCCTTCTCACTGTATTTATATCTCCAGTTCTTTTTCTCGTTCTGTCTCGCTCTGTTTCTTTCTATTTTTAGCGTCATTCTATATGTCTCTCTCTTTCTAGGGTTTCTCTGACCATCTTTCGTCTCTTTTCTTTTCTGTTTTTTAGTTTTTTTTGTATTTCTTGCACATCACGTTTTTTTTTCGGTCTCTGGTGGCACTCTTTGCCTCACCCATCTTAGTTTTGCATTCCACACCAGATAAATAAGCGCATGTCTTCTGGGAGTGAAACAGACGATGAAAAAAAGAATGAAGAAAGCGCGTGCTGGCCTATAAACTACTGCGTTCCTCGAGCTGGCAGTCTTAAGCAAACCCTATATTACCATATATAGTTAGTTGTTATGCATCCTATAGACCCTTCATGACTTCCGGTTAGTGTACCGATGTGCCTGAATAGGCAAGGAGAGTGTTAGAAAATAGCCCGCTGATTTTCTACACAATCCTACCATCATTTGGGAAAATATATTGAAATAAATGTTCTTTCGAGGTACCTAAAAACTACAAGAGATTGCCTTGAAAATTACGCACGTTCTTTTTATCTGAGAAAACTAATAAGACACTTTTTTTACTCTTGAAAAAAACGTGCAAACGTTGATTCAGTTTCGACGTTACGAGCTGGCAAATGAGGTGACAGGAAGTTTTTTTTTTGGGGGGGGGGGGCACAATGCTTTCAATTTTGAAACCGTCGATACGTGTGAAGATGGTTACTGAGCCAAGTAACAGCTTCTCAAACACAGATCGCTTGCAATGATGTTAAGGCATGCAGTGCTGTTTCACTAGCATGTCGTGAAAATAAGTTCGTGACGGTACTTGAATACCATTAGCAGATCACACGTGGGTTATGTAGTTATTTGACACAGTGGTATTTTGCCCCGCCGCGGTGGTCTAGTGGCTAAGGTACTCGGCTGATGACCCGCAGGTCGCGGGTTCATATCCCGAGTGCGGCAGCTGCATTTCCAATGGAGGCGGAAATGTTGTAGGCCCGTGTGCTCAGATTTGGGTGCAGGTGGTCGAAATTGCCGGAGCCCTCCATTACGGCGTCTCTCATAATCATATTGTGACGATGAAACGCGTTTATTTACAGGAAATGGTTGAGATCGGTACAGCTCAGAGCCAGAAAACGGAGACCGAGCTGCTCGTGAGCCAGACCGCTTCGACCTCCTCCTCTTCATGCGCCCATCGAGGTGTGTCAATTCCCCCGTTCGCAGACGATGCCCACTGGGCGAGTCAATAGGAAGGTTGGTGGTGATATGGCTTGAGGCGCGCGACGTGTGTCACCTGTGTCTTGCTAGAGCGCCGACCATTGCTTGTGACGCCGGAGATGACGTATGTGACGTCACTGAGACGGTCAATGACTACAAATGGTCCGGAGTAGCGGGCCAGAAACTTTTGGCATAAACCACGTTTGCGGACAGGTGTCCACAACCACACCAGGTCACCCTTTGTGTAAGCAACGGAGTGATGGTGGGCGTCGTACCGGGTCTTGGAGCGCTGTTGAGATGCAATGGTTCGAAGGCGTGCGACGCGACGGGCTTCTTCAGCGCGGCATAGTGACTCGGCAACCGATGTTTCCACATCTAACGTAAAAGGCAGAATGGTGTCGAGACAACTGCGAGGGGAGCGGGCGTAGAGCAGGAAAAAGGGCGCGTACCCTGTCGTCTCGTGTTTCGCGGTGTTGTAGGCGTATGTGATATAGGGCAGTACTTCGTCCCAGTTTTTGTGCTTGGCATCAACATAAATTGACAACATGTTCGTTAGCGTCCTGTTGGTCCGCTCTACGAGGCCATTCGTCTGGGGGTGATACGGGGTTGCGTGGCGGAATTGGCTGGCAGACAGGCGTAGGATCTCTTCAACGACGTCAGCGACGAACTGACGTCCCCGGTCGCTAATGACGACTCGTGGAGGGCCATGACGGAGAATGATATGCCGAAGCATAAACTGCGACACGTGAAAGGCTGTTGCAGTAGGTATAGCCGCAGTTTCTGCGTAGCGCGTCAGGTGGTCGACGCACACGATGACCCATCGATTGGCACTGGCTGAACGCGGAAACGGACCTAGAAGGTCGACACCAACAATCTCGAAGGGAGAGCTAGGAGGTGGTACGGGATGGAGAAGTCCGGGTGATGTAGTCGTGGGACGCTTGTGACGTTGACACTGTTCGCAACCCGCTACGTATTTTTCTGTGTCGCGTCGCATCTTGGGCCAGTAAAACCTTTGCTGGATGCGATGAAACGTTCTGGCGAAGCCCATATGCCCACTGGTTGCGTTGTCATGGCAGAACCGAAAAATTTGGGGACGTAGAGTGCGTGGAACTACCAGAAGCAGACGGGCGCCTTGGCCAGAATAATTCTTCTTGTAAAGGACGGCGTCATGAACTACAAAAGAGCTTGAACTGGCCGGGTCATTCGCGGAGGCAAACAGGTGATCTAAGCAATGATCCTCGTGCTGTGCTGTCCGGAAAGCCGCGATGTCAGGAAAATGAGAGTCGATAGCTGTGATAAAATCGTCAAAATTATCAGCTTCACACTCGGTCGTTGGTAGAGGAAGCCGTGACAGGCAGTCAGCGTCTGCGTGGCGATTACCGCTCTTGTAGCGGACCGTGAAGTTAAATTCTTGTAACCGTATGGCCCATCGCGCAAGTCGACCAGATGGATCACGTAGGCTCACCAACCAGCAAAGAGAGTGATGATCGGTGATGACTGAGAAACGACGACCGTAGATGTAGGGGCGAAACTTGTGTACGGCGAAAACGACGGCGAGGCACTCCAATTCGGTAACCGTATAATTACGCTCTGCCTTGCTCAGGGACCGGCTTGCATAGGCGACGACGTGTTCAGCATTGTTGTGTCGTTGAATAAGCACCGCGCCGAGACCAACTCCACTGGCATCGGTGTGGATTTCCGTGGAAGCAGAGGGATCGAAGTGGCATAGTATTGGCCCGGAAGTGAGAGCGAACTTTAGTTGCTTAAACGCTGACTCACAATTTGGTGTCCAGTGGAAAGGGACGTCCTTGCGCAGCAAGTCAGTCAGTGGCTGGGCCGTTTCAGCAAAATTAGGTACAAAGCGGCGAAAATAAGAGCATAGGCCCAGAAAGCTTCGTAGCTCGCGGATAGACTGTGGCTGCTTAAACTTGCTGACGGCGTCCACTTTCTGCGGGTCCGGCCTAACACCAGCTTTGTCCACAAGGTGTCCTAAAACCAGTGTTTGCCGTTCACCGAAACGACATTTTTTTGAGTTCAGTGTCAAGGCGGCTTTCTCCAAACATGTTAGAACAACGTCAAGGCGATGATTATGTTCCTCAAAAGTTCGTCCAAAAATAACCACATCGTCCAGGTAACATAAACAAATTTCCCATTTAAGGCCTCTCAAGACGGTATCCATATAGCGTTCAAATGTTGCCGGAGCATTACACAAGCCGAACGGCATAACATTAAATTCAAATAGACCGTCTGGCGTTACAAAAGCCGTCTTCTCTTTATCAACTGGATCCATGGGAATCTGCCAATACCCGGATCGCAAGTCTACCGAAGAAAAGTAGGAAGCTGAATGAAGGCAGTCAATTACGTCATCAATGCGGGGGAGGGGGTACACGTCCTTCTTGGTTATAGAATTGAGACGCCGATAATCAACACAGAACCTCCAGGACCCGTCTTTTTTCTTTACCAAAATAACAGGTGCAGCCCACGGACTTGACGATTCTTGAATTACACCAGTGGCTAGCATCTCGCCAACTTGTTCAGCAATAACTTTGCGTTCGGACACGGACACGCGATAGGGCTTTTGTCGGAGAGGATGAGCAGAGCCAGTATCGATCTTGTGACGAGCGCGCGTGGTCGGTATCTGAGCCCTAGGCACCTTCCGTGCAAAATCAAATACTTTAGCATGTCTCGCCAGCAGTGCAACCAGGTCTTTGCGCTTCTGTGAGGAAATGGACTTGCTAACCATTTTTGAAAATTCAGCTTCCATACCAGAAGTTTCCGGACCCGCCCTTTCAAGATCGCTTAAAGCTCCAATGCAGGTGCTGCTCTGCTTTTCGAACAGGGCAAGGCGCATACCAGCCGGTAGTACAACCGACTCGGGTGAGCTGTTTATCACCCATAATTGAGCCGTCTCGTCTGCGAGAGATACAATGCATCGTGGTACAAAGATGTTTTTCTTGAGACAAGCTACAGGCAACGGCTCAATCACTATGTCACATGAATTCAAACTCGAGTTGGTTTCCGAAGTGGTCACTTGTACGCTGGCCGTGGACCACGCTGGCAGAAGTACATCTTTAGCTACAGTGAGGTTACCTTTCTCACAATCAGGCTGCTGGGCGAGAGTAGACAACAGAACCTCACCTGCTCCACAATCCACGGTCGCACGACACTCTCGCAAAAAGTCTATGCCAAGTATAACGTCATGCGTTGATTGAGCCAGTACTGTGAATTCCGCCTTGAACGTTTTACCGGCAACACTAACAGACGCAGTGCAGACGCCGACAGGACGCAAGAATGCGCCGCTCACTGCCCGAAATGTGGCAGGTTTGTCCCAGTGAAACATAACCTTACGGCCCAGTCGTTGCTTAAAAACTAAACTCATCACGGAAACACTTGCGCCAGTATCTATCAATGCCATCGTGGGAACGTCGTCAACAAGTACCTGAACCTTATTCTGAAGCATAGAAACTGGTGGAGGCATTCTTTGATGAAAATCGGTACGTCCAGCGACCTCACCTCCGTCGGCCGCGCTGGCTAGTTTCCCGGTGGCGGAGACGAAATTCGTGACCGGCGCCGTGGAGATGGTGACCGAGGTGGACGGGTGGTGGGCGGCGTTAAGCTGCGCACAGATCCGGGCGAATCACTCCGGTTGATCGGCTGGTAGGCGTGCCGCTCGTCAGTTGGGTTGGGGGGCCAGTAGGTGTAGTCAGGCCGTTGGCTTCGTTGTGCAAACGTCGCGGATCTCTGAGGGAATGTCGAACGTGGATTACGTCGCATTGGGCAAAATCGGGCGATATGTCCACGAACACCGCACTGGTAGCAGACGGGCCGTTCACGGGGCATAGGGAACGTCGCTGGATGTTGAGGGTACGCGGCGCTCTGTTCCCACTGAGACGCAAAAGGAGGTGGATGGCTGTTGTAGCCGTAACGACTGTGGGGAGCATAAGGCGGCTCTACATAAGAAGACGTCGGTGGTGGAGCCCTTAGCTGAGGGCCGCGGTTGGGATAGCTGCGCTCCTCGAAACTCGTAGCATTGATACTTGTGGACGGTGTATCGCACGGTGGTTCTCGGGCGTTCAAGGGCGCGTAAAGGTGACGACGAAGTTCCTCACGTACAATGAGGCGAATCGTTGACGAAAGGTCGGTAGGCACGGAGTCTTGGCACACATCGACAGTGGCGACGGTCGTAACATTGGCAAGGCGTCCGAACTTCGTAGTGATGCGGCGAGTCTTCAGGGCCTCAAACGTTCGGCAGTGCCCAATCACATCGGCCACAGACTCAAGACTCTCCTTGCCGATAAGGAAGTGGTAGACGTCTTCCGCAATTCCTTTGAGAATGTGGCCCACCTTGTCCTCTTCCGTCATGTTGGTGTCCACACACTTGCACAGTTTCAGTACCTCCTCAATGTAGGTTCTGCATGTCTCACCACAAGCTTGAGCTCTCTGCGACAACATTTGCTCTGCACGTTTCTTCTTCGTCGCAGGGTCGCCAAAGCACTTCTTGATCTCCTCCATAAACTGGGCCCATGTTGTCAAGGTGTCTTCGTGATTCTCGAACCACACTAAAGCACTGCCATCGAGAAATAGACCCACGTGGGACAACTGGCTGGCCGCATTCCAGCCATTGGCTCGGCTCACCCGTTGATAGTGGCTGAGCCATTCTTCAACGTCATCGCCAGGTTTTCCTGTAAATGTGCGTGGCTCTCGGTAGTGGAAAGACGGCGCCCTCGCGACCGGCTGCTGGATGTCTCCGTCCAAGTTCATATCTTGAGGTAGTGGTGGCAAGCCCGCTAGTCGACGGCTGCGGCGAAGCTCGTGCTCTTGCGGTTCCGTCGTTAGTAGACGGCTGCTCTCCGGTCTCGCTTGACAGTAGCTGGCTTACCCAGCACCTTCCACCACAACTGTGACGATGAAACGCGTTTATTTACAGGAAATGGTTGAGATCGGTACAGCTCAGAGCCAGAAAACGGAGACCGAGCTGCTCGTGAGCCAGACCGCTTCGACCTCCTCCTCTTCATGCGCCCATCGAGGTGTGTCAATATGGTGGTTTTGGGACGTTAAACCCCACATATCAATCAATCAGTGGTATTTTTATTGTACCTGTATTGTTTTTATGACAGCAAAATGACAATATTGGCGGCGTAAAAAGGGGAATAATGGAAGGCAGAAGAAATCTGAATAGTGGATAGTGGAATGAATTGCAAAACACACACACACACACACACACACACACACACACACACACACACACACACACACACACACACACACACATATATATATATATATATATATATATATATATATATATATGCATATCTAGCTGACAAAACGACAATAGATTACCTACAAATTTTATTTGCAAGCTTTTTTCTCGAATATTCAAGTTTTTAAATCGTGGCTGGTAAGCATTATTCATGAAGCGAGATCACTCAATCGCCACCGTCGCTACAATATCCGCTCGAGGCAGGTTCATTTTGTTGTCGCTGGGACGAACATTTGGTGTAGAAATGTTCCGTTTTGACCACAACACCGTCTAAGTCTGAAGATCCGTTTGAATATTAAAATGAAAACATGAAAATTATGGATACATATGTCACGTGCCTTTAAAACTTCGCATCATGCCCGTAACTCAATTCGCGCTCCCGGGAATGGGAAGGCTGCCTTTTCACATTTAAAAAAGGTGTAAGTATGTAAGGCTAACAAGTAAAGAAAACTGAGAGCAGACAGGAAAGGGGTGGGGGAGAGCGTAAGGAAAAGCATAGCCAGGCGCACGTCTGAAGGTTCATAGAACTCTTGTTCGACAAGCCATCGCATATGCATTACCAGTGATGCAAAGCATGCCTCAGACAAATGAGTGTAATGTAATCAACATCGTAGCCCGCAGTCTTCGAATTCGCCTGGTCTCACCGCACTCATATCACAGTGGCCTCGTAATGGCAGAAGTGAGATAACCACCAATTCAAGTTCCGAATTCAAGAACTCGGCCGCCACTTCCTCCGCTTATCGCAAAGGCATTATGCCCATCCGCTTCGTGAAAAACGTATTAAAAAAAAAAACGGGCGAATTGGTGACACCCGAGCATATGAGGCGGCACTTCAACAAGAACAATATTCGTTGCGTCCAGATATCAATTTTGCTCCTTGGCAGCTTACATCACTTCCACTCACTTTGCACATCAAACGGATAGAAAAGAGTCCTTGGCACACTCCCTTGAGGCTAAATTTCTAACGCTTCAACAAATGTGGAATATCCAAGGCCGTTTCACATTTGTTTTTATAGATGAATCTACAATGAATGAAAGCTCGACTGTGACTTTTCATATACCCGCATATAAAAGAGAAAAAAAATTCTGACTTTCTCGAAAGGCATGTCAAACAGCAGCGGAGCTTGTTGCAATATTACAAGCTTCAAATATACATTTTTGAAAGCCAGCAAAGGCAAAACTTGGTAATAAAATCTGGCTTCAAAAGAGCCTTACAAATACTTAAGGTTGTTATTTTCATATAGATGATGAAAATCGTTACTCACGTAACAATATTATATAGAATCTCAAAATAATGACCATCGGTTATCTAGATGGCTACGATATATGTCTTCAATGGCTTCCAGTTCACCTAGGAGTGATAGGAAACAAAATTGCTGATAAATTGACCACTGCAGCACACCAGTGCCTGACTAGTGCCTGTTTATTTCTAAGAAAGCAAGAAGGTTCTTTCCGAACTGCGCCACAAATTGTGTACAGACGTTTGGTTTGACAAAAATACAAAGCCTTCACTCTTAAATTTATCCAATATATTTGTCTCTCCAATTTTCACCTAATTAAAAAATCGATAGGCCATTTGACTCGTTACTGCGCTATCTACGACAATAGGTGTTGCATACACACCTCACTTCTTAAGCCACATAAAAAAAGAACGTCCCCACACTGCGATCACTGTGATCATGCTGATGAATCAGACGAGCATATCCTCATAGGTTGTCTGCAATATGATGAAAATCGTGCCGAACTGAGTGATCGCTTGAACCGACTCGATAGACGACCGTGCACGATTGGAAAAGTACTTGGGTCATGTCCACATTCCGATAATAAATGGCGCGCAGCGAGTGCCCTCCGTGATTTTTGAAAGGACGCAAATTTATTAACTGTGTTTAGTTCATATTTTACCTTGCCACTTTTTCCGCAATGTGATCCCCGTATGTGATCCCATATTATACCTTGACTCTATCCGCAATTTGATCCCCGTATATGAGCTGGACTATGCCCATACATACTGTACTAATTCATGCTTTATAAGCCCTATCGTGTATATAGTACGCACATTGTGCCTGTTATTAGGTTTTCTTTTTTTATTGGTAATTTTTCATGTTTGTATGTTTTGTTTATGCATTACTGTCATGATGTTGGCATCATCATCATCATCAGCCTGTCTACGTCCACTGCAGGACAAAGGCCTCTCTCATGTTCCGCCAGTTAACCCGGTCCTGTGCTTGCTGTTGCCAATTTATACCCGCAAACTTCTTAATCTCATCTGCCCACCTAACCTTCTGTCTCCCCCTACCCCGCTTCCCTTCTCTGGGAATCCAGTTGGTGACCCTTAATGACCAGCGGTTATCCTGTCTACGTGCTACATGCCCGGCCCATGTCCATTTCCTCTTCTTTATTGCAGCTATGATATCCTTAACTCCCGTTTGTCCCCTAATCTACTCTGCTCTCTTCTTGTCTATTAAGGTTACACCTACCATTTTTCTTTCCATTGCTCGCTGCGTCGTCCTCAATTTAAGGTGAACCCTCTTTGTGAGTCTCCAGGTTTCTGCTCCGTAGCTAAGTACCGGCAAGATACAGCTGTTATATACCTTCCTCTTGAGGGACAGTGGCAATCTACTTGTCATAATTTGAGAGTGCCTGCCGAATGTGCTTCCACCCCATTCTTATTCTTCTAGTTACTTCAATCTCGTGGTTAGGCTCTGCGGTTATTACCTGCCCTAAATAGACATAGTCTTTTACAACTTCAAGTGCACTATTACCTATCGCAAAGCGCTGCTCCTTTCCGAGGTTGTTGTACATTACTTTCGTTTTCTGCAGATTAATTTTAAGACCCACCTTTCTGCTCTCCTTGTCTAACTCCGTAATCATGAGTTGCAATTCGTCCCCTGAGTTACTCAGCAATGCAATGTCATCGGCGAAGCGCAGGTTACTGAGGTACTCTCCATTAACTCTTATCCCTAACTGTTCCCATTCTAGGATTCTGAAAACGTCCTGTAAGCACGCAGTGAATAGCATTGGGGAGATTGTGTCCCCCTGCCTTACACCCTTCTTTATTGGTATTCTGTTGTTTTTTTTATGAAGCACTATGGTAGCAGTTGATCCCCTGTAGATTTCTTCCAGAATGTTTATATATATTTCATCTACGCCCTGATTCCGCAGTGTCTGCATGACGGCTGATATTTCTACTAAATCAAACGCCTTCTCGTAATCTATGAAGGCTATGTATAGTGGTTGGTTATACTCTGAGCATTTCTCTATTACCTGATTGATAGTATGAATGTGGTCAATTGTTGAGTAGCCGGTTCTAAATCCTGCTTGTTCCTTTGGTTGATTGAATTCTAATGTTTTCTTTACTCTGCTAGCAATTACCTTTGTAAATAGCTTGTATACTACAGAGAGCAAGCTGATCGGCCTGTAATTCTTCAAGTCCTTGTGCTCTCCTTTCTTATGTATTAAGATGATGTTAGCGTTCTTCCAAGACTCTGGTACTTTTCCCGTCAGGAGACACCTCGTAAATAGAGTGGCTAGTTTTTCTAACACAATCTGTCCTCCATCTTTTAGCAGATCTGATGTTACTTGATCCTCACCAGCAGCTTTGCCTCTGTGCATGTTCTCCAAAGCTTTTCTGACTTCTTCTATCATTACCGGTGGGGTGTCGTCTGGGTTACTGCTAGTTCTTATAGTATTAAGGTCGTGGTTGTCTCGGCTACTGTACAGATCTCTGTAAAACTCCTCCGCTATTTTAACTATCCTATCCATATTGGTAGTTAATTTGCCTTCTTTGTCCCTTAGTGCATACATCCGCCTTTTGCCTATCCCAAGTTTCCTCTTCACTGCTTTGACGCTTCCTCCGTTTTTCAGAGCGTGCTCAATTCTCTCCATGTTATACCTTCTTACATCGCATACTTTACGTCTATTAATCAGCTTCGAAAGCTCTGCCAGTTCTATTTTGTCTGTTGTACTTGACACTTTCATGATTTGACGCTTCTTAATTAGGTTCTTCGTTTCCTGGGAAAGCTTGCCGGTGTCCTGCCTAGCTATCCTGCCTCCAACTTCCACTGCACACTCTGTGATGATACTCGTCAGATTATCATTCATTGCATCTACGCTAAGGTTGGTTTCCTCGCTAAGAGCAGAGTACCTGTTCTGCAGTGACACTCTGAATTCCTGTACTTTCCCTCTCAGTGATAGCTCATTGATTTGCTTCTTGCGTATCAGTTTCTGTCGTTCCTTGTTCAAGTCTAGGCGGATTCGAGCCCGTACCATTCTATGGTCACTGCATCTTACCTTGCCAACCACTTCCACATCCTGCACGACTCCTGGGTGTGCAGTCATTATAAAGTCTATTTCGTTCTTATTTACGCCATTAGGGCTCCTCCATGTCCACTTGCGGTTTTCTCGTTTTCGGTAGAAGGTATTCAAAATACGCAGATTATTGCGTTCTGCGAATTCTACTATAGTAGCTCTCCTCTGGCGTTTCTAGTGCCGATCTCCTACTGCCTGGTCTCCAGCCTGCTTCTTCCCTACCTTTGCATTAAAGTCGCCCATTACTATAGTATACTGTGTTTTCACCTTACTCATTGCCGATTCCACGTCTTCATAGAAGCTTTCAACTGAAGCGTCATCATGGCTGGATGTAGGCGCGTAAGCCTGTACTACCTTCATTTTGTATCTTTTATTCAGTTTAATTACAATGCCTACCACCCTTTCATTAATGCTATAGTAATCCTCTATGTTGCCAGCTATGTTTCTGTGAATTAGGAACCCTACTCCCAGTTCTCTTCTGTCTGCCAAGCCCCGATAGCAAATGACGTGCCCATTCTGTAGCACAGTATAGGCCTCATCTGTCCTCCTAACCTCACTCAGCCCTATTATATCCCATTTAATGCCTTCTAGCTCCTCGAATAATACAGCTAGACTTCCCTCACTAGATAACGTTCTAACGTTAAACGTTGCTAAGTTCAAGTTCCAATGGTGGCCTGTCCGTATCCAGAGATTCCTAGCACCCTCTGCTGCTTTGCAGATCTGACCGCCGCCGTGGTCAGTTGCTCCGCAACTGGTGGGGACTGAGGGCCGTGAGTTAATTGACGAATGCCTACGGGAGGGGGTGGCCAGATACTGCACCAGGGTTGCCAATCCTTCTCTGGTGAGATCATCGGTGCGTACCGGCTTTAAGCCGGTACGATCAGACAGTAGTGGGAATGCTCCATGCATGTCTTCCTTATTGTTGTTCAGCAGCGTTGGCGGCCACCCACCATGGAGCCCAACGAGGGGACGCTACAAGGCTACAAATGCTGAAACCTGCAGACGCCAGCCGTACAACGCCACTATAACCCAATGCGCCTAGACCAAGGTAGGCTATTTGCACAGGGTTAACCCTAGCCGCCAGGAAGTTTGGAAGTAAACGGAAGAGAGTAGAAGACAGGACAGATAAATAGTAAGAGATAAAGACGAAGATGTAGGGAGAGAGAGATAGTAAAAGGTGACTGCCGATTCCCCTGGGTGAGTCAGCTCAGGGGTGCCATCTACGTGAAGCCGGGGCCAAAGGGGTGTGTTGCCTCTGCCGGGGGGCCTTAACGGTCCAATCACCCAGCGTCGGCTCAACCCCCAGGATCCCCTTTTCCTCGGACACGGCAAAGCCACGCACGGCTAGGCGTGGGAGGGAGTCGAAACTCCCCCGTTAGCTCGGGTTCGTGGTGTCGCTACACACCAAACGCCTACTTGCGCAGGCGCCCATAGTGCAATACAAATTTGAGCACTTGCATTGGAAGGTAAATGTCGTATTGAACTAGAGCTGCGGTGCGTTGCAGGTGCATACAGGATATAGAAGATTTAAATGTGCTGTGAACCAAACCAATGAGCTATAAGTCCATTCCCTATGAGTTCTATGAGTCTATGAGCTATGAGTCCATGGTTTTAGGTAGAGGAGGAGGGTGATGAGGTGAGAAAATTAACATACAATAACGTTGTACTGTATAGTATAGATGGCAAGTGGCTGAAAGGAGAAGGGAGGTTGAGAAGGAGTGATGTGAAGGTTACCAGGAGGAAGGGCATTATACATAGGTATAAAAAAGGAACATGAATGGAAGAATAAACATCAAGAAATATATAGGAAAAGATGAAGAAAGATAAAAGATGAAAGATTGAAGAAAAAAGAAAGTGAGAAGGTGAAGGAAAATCTCAATCTGCATACACCATTTGGTGGCACTTCAGTGCCAGCTCTTCTTGTTCAGGTATTGATATAGACATTTGTATTTTCGTGTTCAGGTATTTGTATAGGAAGCGCGTGGACACAAAGAGGGGGGGGGATGAAGTGAGAGGCTCACCAGTAAACATGCGGCTGGCAGCGCGGGCGATATGGCAGCAAGGAGCATCAAGCGAGAAGTCAGAGAGACGGAGAGCGCTTATCGGATGACAGCGATGGAAAAGAAGACGGCTCTCAGTAACTACGGAAAGGGCAAACACGAAAGAAGGAGGGACAGGTTTTGGGATAATTTAAGGGGAAGCGCTTCACTGTTCGGAGCGAGTTCGGGTTGCTTTTGAACGCCTAGTTATAAAGCGAGATTCAATAAAGAAAAACAATGTGCATGCGGCGGGGAAGCCAAGGAAACGATGACACATGTTCTGATTGAATAAGGCGATATCCACCCAGGTATACGTGCGGGTACGAGTCTACATCAGGCATCGGGCTTTAGGGACTATCACAAAAACCTGAACACGTCCGCGATAGAAGCAAGTAAGATTTGGTTGGAGTATTGGTGGCAGAAATGTAGAAATAAAGGACAGAACTAGTGGGAAAATGAGTTCATTCTACCTGCAGAGGCAGAGAGATAGACCGTGAATTTATATTTTTTGTTATGATATGATCGATTTATTCCAAGTACATAAGGCATTAGAACAACATAAAAAGAAAGTTTTTATTTTCTTTCCTTCGAGCCTGGTGGTTCACATGTCACCACCTCGTTATAAAGGGGGCGCTCATAGCTATAGGCCTGCGCACAGGGGAGGCAGGGCTGCCCCCCAATCACCTGAGAGGGGGGCACAAAGTCAGCCTTATACATTGACATAATAGGGAGGGGGCGCTGCGATTCCGAAGTGGGGAGGGGGGGCGCAAAATTAGCCCGGTATATTGACATAGTAGGGAGGGTTGGGCACTGAGATAAACATTTGCTCCTCTTCCAGCCCGAAAAGGGAACCCTGCGTACGTCTATGCTCATAGCATCCATCCACGTACGCAACGCAGTGTAGAGTTAGTAGAGTGCCTCGATGTCGCCTTCACCCGCCTCTCTGTAGGCGGGAGTACTTCAGTGTTATCCTCGCCTGCCTCTCCTATTCTAGCCTGCCTCTTGGCGTACTTTGCAGTGAAACATGCAGATATGGGGCTAATTTTTTTTCGTGGCACTTCTTATCAGAACACAGGAATACGACTGCAGATCACCACTGAGTTCAACGTGTTACACCACCCTTTGACAGGATATATATAGCCTTCAACAATTCTTTGTGAGAACGACGTTCTGGCGACCCGCGAAGAGGAAGAAACTGTTTCCCATGGGCACGACTTCTCGGCCGGTCTCGCCTTCGGGCGCTGAGATACTGAGCCGCTGCACGAGCCGCACGATTACGTAGAACATGTCAGCCTTTGCCAGCTTCTCCCCGAGACACGACCGAGGTCCGAGGCCGAAGCTGAGGAGCGGCGGCAGGCGGTCCTTGGACAAAAGCGTTCCCGTGACTGGATTCAAGAACCGCTCCGGCCTGAACACGTCGTGGTCCACCCAGAGCTTGGGATCATGGTTGACGCTGTATGCGTTGTACATCAATCGAGTGTCTTTGGGAATCGGAATACCGGCTGGAAAGAAAGGAAATGCGTCTTGTAGTGCAAGCGAAATAGCGGGCGTTTCACTAAACTGGCTCGACGCCAGAAGCCAGCATTTCTAGACCATGTACGTAGATGGCACAGACAACAAGAATGATGTTACGGCATGCTTAAAGTGGGCCGTTTTCTGCGACCAGTGCTCGTAGATTTCACGAATGTGTTCTGGTTCACATGCATGACTAGTACCCCTTTCTTCTTTCTTTTTTATCCCGTTTTTTAAGTGTGAATACACTTTATAAGCGACCCCAAACCATCCACCGCCGTCGGCGGCGTCCGCAGTCTTCTCTCTATCTTTAAAAGAAAGAGGACTTGGCGGGCCGCAGCGCGACGCTCTACCGAATAAGCCACGGACGCGACGCTGATATCCACGGACGCGACGCTGAATAAGCCACGGACGCGACGCTGGTTAAGTGCATTCGCACTTAACCATGTTCACCCTCGGGGAAATGCTTGGGAGTTTTTAATCAATCCCTGCCGCGGTGGTCGTATTTAAATTGAGGTTTAATGCTATAGACTCATCTACTTAGATTTAGGTGCATGCTGAAGAACACCAGATGGTCAAAATGGCCAGAAACCTCTACTACAGCGCCTTTCATAATCGTATCCGTCATTACAACACCAACTTTCTTGAAACATCTGCAAGTGTAACCTTGAAAATTTCAACCAGCGTCTCTTGTAGCCTTGGTGGCGAGTGTAAAATACTACTTTTTGTCAGCCGTAACCATGGAAAACATGATCTTTTTACGAGTTAACAGCTAACGTATCAGCCTTCGAGTGCTACCTGTATGCATCGAGCTTCTCGAGTACACTAGCCCACCCCCCACCCTATGAAAGAACGAAGCTTAGTCTTGTCACTTAGGGAGATTATGTGAAATACCTACTGAATATCTTTTTTCATTTCTTTCTTTATTATTTTATTTTGAACGACATTGAAATTGTCCAAGAAGACACGGCTAAAGGTGAAAGTTGCCTGACTGGGCTGTGCCACCCATATATAATATAAAAAAATTAGACTCCAAGAAAACAGTAAAAATAAACGCAATGTCGATGTGACGAATAAATGTCAAGAGGAGGACAAAGGAACGAACGAAAGACAAGACCATTACAAAACACTTGCGCCAAGACACGTGCTCTGGGTGAAAGGGATGAAGAGATAAAAAGGATAAGAAAAAAAATGCAATGCCAAGATGTGTCACAGGGTGGACATTATTTGCAATCGGTGTAAGTCGGAAAATACTTTTTCTCAATAGCTTCGCCTTTTTTGACATCTCGTTATCCCATACTTGGGTGTATCATTATCTACGAAATTTGAAGAGGAAAAGAAGGGGAATAAAAATGCCTTTGTCCGGCAGTAGGCTTTCCGTTGCTAAGAGAGGAGAATAATTCCTAGCTTAAGACATGAAAGTTTCTGCATGTATGAGGTCCATTCGATCTTGTTTTTTCTCCATGCAATCAAAATCAAATTTACTCGTCAACGCTTCTTTTTAGGGGCGAAGCTCCTTAAGGTGTCACCCGATGGTCCTCTGTAGTAACCACCTCTATCGGGTATGTGCCAAAGGAGAGTATAGTTCTTGGAATGTCCGCTAGATGGCTGTACTTGTATATAATTTAATGAAAATATGTGAAATGGTGGTACTTAAAGTGCTCACTAGGCGGACGAACGTACACACAGACGGACGCACGGACGGGCAGATCGACCCACGTTTGGATGGACGGACGCATGTACGAACGGATGGACGGGCGCTTCGCCCCACTCATCATCACTGAGTCCGTGGATATGGTGTGATTTTTTGTCTTACCGATCACCGAGTCATGTGACGCCTTATGCGGCAAGCCGAAAGGTGCGATCGGGTAACAACGAAGTGTCTCCATGATGCAGGCCATTGTGTATGGCAGCCTCTCGATGTCCTGCATCGTCGGTGGAGACTGACCTGCGAGTGAAAAGAGAAGTTATTGCAGCGCAGTTGAGTGTGTTAACTCAGTAGTTTCTAGGATTGGTTAAACGCAAGTATAGGTGCATTGCCCGGAGAAGAAAAACGCATGCGCCTAACACGGGGATCACTTTTGGCATTTCTGTAACACTCGACTACATGGTACAGACGACATGGTGTGGAACGCTGAGCACTAGCACCATGACTTTCTGAATAACGTATACATTCATACAGGCGTGCTTCTGACAATCAATGGATATGTAATTGGTTTCACGACATACTTCGTCAGTCGAACAGTGTGGGAACCCGCACTGACATGTTAGAACAACCCTCAATATTGTAAATGTACGTGGTGACAAGCAGGATAGGAATTCTGGTGGACCAGCTTTGCGTGTTGTCAACTCGGCTTTTGTCTTTTTTTCTATTTCAACAACGCTGTGTTGGAATTCTGTTTTTCGCGGGATTGATATTATGCCGGATGCACGAGATGGACCATTCCCATCTGATGTAGAAGTTGATGTCAGACGGCCATGTTCAGGCTCAGAAAAAAAAAAACATTCAGAGAGCGAAAACAAATATCATGTTCGTACAGAGTTGAAACTTTACGCATTTTCACGCATACTCGATGCCGAAAATGGCAACTCTGTTAGCAAGAACAGCATGCCGACTTACGAGGTCAGTAGGTAATCCCTGCGACGCATTGTCACAGTTCTCTTCAGTTGGGCTACCTTCTGGTGTCAACACGTTACGAGTCACGTGACACCATACTGTATACGTGGTTACCTTTATTGAACACACATTACCTATATTGTCGTCGATTTCCTTTCTTATCTTATCTTGAATGCTTGGCTCTCGAGATATCTTGAGAAGAAGCCATTGCAGCTCCCCAATCGATGTGTCAGTACCAGCTGAAAAGTGTGAATAAGAACGCAAAGTCGTGGTGACTGCTCTTTGAGTTAATGACTCTAAATATATCATCTCTTTTTGCTTGAAGGTACCGACATAAATTTGGCGGAGAAATCTTATTCGAAACTTGCGCCATGACGTAAGCCCATTAGTCTGTACTGAATTGTGGTCTGTACTTTCACCATGCATGAAGCATCGTGGAACGTATGTGACGGAAATACTATTTATACTTTTTGTGCGCCGTGGACGTTGGTTTAACCACACCACATTTACATGCCCATGTACAATATTGACATGTTACGAAGAATTAGTTCTTTGAAGCGGATGAATAAGAGCCCCACCATATTGCGCACCATGAATGATGTTAGGCAGTTTTAAAGGGAAGTTGACTGCATCTATACGTATGAACTATACTGCATTGTTCAAGACACAAAAGTATGCTTCTCCGCCTGACATTACACTCTAATCAGGTGTCCTAGTGCTTGAATAGTTAACAAAATGCAGTGCTATAGTCAGCGTTCTAGTTTGTTCGACATTGTTTCGGTCGAGTATGCTTGCTGATGCATTTTCCCGAACGCGTTTATATTTACACAAGTGTCGATAAGCTCAAGAGTTCGAGAAAAGTGCTATTCTAACCGAGTGGCACTGTTTGACGAAATAATTCGATCTCTCACCTCCGAATAAGTCGATCAGAATCTGAATCATGTTGCCTTCTGTCAAAAACTCGGCATCGTTTTTCTCTTGTTCTAGGGCTTCATCTCTTGCTGACAGGATGGCATGGGTGAAATTCAATACCTTGCCTGAAATATACAATTGGTTGAAATATTATTCAATGTTGTTTAAAGAAAAATCTAATTGAATTGTTTCGAAATGTTATTTACAATTGTATGACATTTGTATATAAGACTGAGTTTTTAGTCGAGCCATGTAGAATAGAAAGCCTAGATTGGGTTACAGATATTTGTATTAACGGTGCGTAATGTCTAAGCTGACCGCGTGAAGTAGAGCTGCAGCAGTACAATAGGTAAGTACTTGTGCACCTTTCGTGGCCGGGAACCATAAAATAAAAAAAGGTACTTAAAAGGGGGCATAAGTACTTAAAAGGGGGCATAAGTAAATAAGGCACAAGTAAATATTCGAAAAAGCGTAAATTTCAAAAGATAAGAAAAAGAGCAGAGACATGATAATGAACGAAGACTGAAGCAAAGAGAACTGGACGCAAGTAAAAAAACAGCAAAAAGTTCATAAGTTATTACAATAAAAGAGCAAATATGCGCGGATGCTGTCTACTGAAATTAGGCATCGATGTTAATGCATTAGAGCAGTAAAGTGAAAAACTTGCGCTTCTAAAGGATTTCGGGTTGGTGGTCTCGCGCGCCTGCGATGTAAAATGCTGTAAAAGCGTTGCCGTTCTTGTTGAGGTGACCGCATGGGACGAACTGGTCGATGAACGCTTCTCGTGTGCGTATGCCTGTGTAAACTGCGAACTGAATTATCTCCTCATCCTCATGTATCAGAACTAATCCCCGTGTTAGAGACCGAGAACAGAGGGGTAACATATCTGGTTTCTTCCATATAAAACTTCTCTCTCTTCCTCCCAACTCTAGCATAACCATTTGAACGTTTACTTGTATTTATTTATACTTGTATTTCCTGTTTATTGTTTGTTACAACATTTTTTCCCCCGAAAAGTGGCACGAAGTTGTAGAACGCGTTACTGCTGGATCTCGCGAATTCATGACATACCGAAAAATTTCGAGCACGTAAGCCACCAAATGCGTGTCACCTTTATTGCCAGCTGCCAAGTACTCGTGGTGCGTGTAGTGTTCAACATGAAAAATATAAGGCAGTCGTGTGTAAGATGCTTGAAGCTAGAACCAATTCTTTTGGAGATCATGGAGGAGAGCGTGAAGCGCGTGCAACAACTCTCACTTCTTCGGTTTTTATTTTCTTGCCTTGGTGACGTAAGTTCTATCTTCAATAATTTTGTTTATTTGTTGGGTGCGCACTCAAAAGATGGAACACAACATGTTGCGCAGTTCTGAAGTACGTTTTTTTGTTGCAAGGTCCTCGCTATTGTGGCATGTGGATAATTCGCGACATACGTAAAAGTATGCATTATTGTTGAATTTCAGCTAATTTAAATGCGAAATCATTTAAAGGTTCCTACTTAAAGCTGCACTCTAAAAAAATATCCAGTAAAAAGGGTGTCTTTTTGTCCCACAACAATAATCGTCATCAGGCTAGCGTGCGCTTCCTTTCTTGAAAACTCGGCACTGGCCACTTTCCTATCGAGAATGCAATGTAACCCTGATAATGGGCATGTCGATCGTGACCGGAATGTACCGGGCGCGGGGCGATAGCGCAAGGATGGAACGCAATATAGATGACGATTATTGTTGTGGGACAAAAAGACACCCTTTTTACTCGCTCTTTTTTAAGAGTGTGGAAAATGAAAACAGTTTTTATTTCGCTCGGTGGTTTCATAATTCAGGCATTGAAGGTATTCGATAAGCATGCCGCTTCATTTTGTACATGCTGCAAAACCTATTTAGTATTCACCTACTTGCAAATGTTTTAACGCTCTTATTTGTATTGTGATTCGATACATCGTTCACTGCGTTCAGTATGCCTACTTGAACAGCTAGTGCAATATTTTCTTTAAAAGAAAAGGACTAGAACTGCAACTGGTTAGTGAATGCACAGACTGGTCATGAAAGTGAAGTGCAACATTTAGCGTCGCCCTGTGACTGTATACGTTAACGCAACTGCCCCTGTTTCTGCTTGTCAGGTATTTGTGAACAGCAGGCGGGTCGTGCCATTTTACCTGGCTGGTATGTCTCGATGGCTCCAGCGTACATTCTCCTGACGATGGATCTAATCTCCGCGAACAAATCCTCGCAACGTTTTTCCCGAGCGCGGTACAAGATCCCCAGCCAGGGAGCGATGTCACTTGGCAGTCCGTTGGGTGCCAGTTCCGTGAAAGTGCGGTTGATGGTCATCATGCGATTGAGGTCAGGACTCTTGGCGTCAAACCTGCATAATAATAATAATAATAATAATAATAGTAATAATAATAATAATAATAATAATAATAATAATAATAATAATAATAATAATAATAATAATAATAATAATAATAATAATAATAATAATAATAATCAACAGAAGTCAATGCTGATGCGCTCCTGTTGTTCAAAACAGAGTGCTCGTATTCACAAAACGTCTTGCGCTAAAGAAATTTGTAATGTACTTTCAGCCAATCGCTATACATGTCATGTCGTGGTTTTGGGACGTTAAACCCCACAAATCACGCATGACTTGTCATTATTGAAGCCGGCTGATCAATGAGAAAATGCATTTATTAGAGAGAAGTTTTGTGATTTCAATCTTTCAAACGGTAGCAGTACCTTAGATGAAGGCGATACAGCAGTAAATTATACACTTCATCATGATCATGCACGTTTTGAAAGAAGGGTGAAAAGGTCTGTGTGAAGAGCGAAAAATAGAAATTGTTATTGTTGATAGACGTCGAAACTCGGTGTGTCACTTTGGTTTGGGGTTCTTTATGTTTATGGAAAGGTTGAAAATAAATATCATGAAAAATGGTTAGGAGTGTTAACATGGACTCGAGAGAAAAGGACGAAAAAACAGAAACGCCCAATGTGTTTTTGTTGTTCCGTTCTCTTGTTCTGTGTCTATGTTGTCACACCTCATTTTCTTTTGTGATGACTCCTTATCAACTAGGTGTACTTTCTATAGTTGAGAATGATATTTTGGCGCAAAAAAGTCGAGCCGGCTACTCCTTATTGGCTCTTACATTTGTTGCTGCCTTAGTAGCTTCATTGTATGCGCTGTCATGTCTTCTTAACTGCTGAAAATTATGGAAAGCAGGGCGCTGCCTGCAACCGACTCACTTAGCGCTGAAGGCCGATACAGAGAGCACGTTGATGATAATGGACATGATAGGAACCCTGGCGTCGACTGTCAGAGGTTCGTCGTCCAGGGAGTCCACGTAGGCATCCACAATTTCTGTACACAGGTTCTCCAAGGACTCGCTCACTGCGTACTTTCTGAATTCAGACAGACACAATTAAAGGAAAGCAAGTTTTTCTGATATGCGTTGTAAGCTTGTAGTTCTAAATTCCAACCACTCAATTGAATACTAACTTAGCTTGGTGGGACGAGCGAATTCGTTTGACACTCGTCATTGCTCTTTTTTTAATTTTTGACAAAGCATAATGCATTGTCATAATGTTCAAGAAAAGTTTGATTTCAGTTTGCCGACACTAGCTCGCTCAATAAAAGTTTGATTTCAGTTTGCCGACACTAGGTCGCCCTAAAAAAGTTTGATTTCAGTTGGCCGACACTAGGTCTCCAAGTGTCACTACACTTCTTTTCCGCGACCCAAAAGATTTGGTTACGAGTGCTGCTTTCATTGACCAGTGTTGTTAAATTGCTAGTTATTGTAGCTAGCAGAGATAACTGAGTCTAATATGTTCCTTAACATGTCGCTTACCTGACAGCAGTGACAGCTACCTTGCGAAGAGCTTTCCATGTGGCGTTGTAGTCTTCAAATACGATGTCGTGGTCATCACGTATCTGAATGTCACCTGCATGAGAAGGTGAGAAGGACGCGTAGTCTTGTACCATTCACAAAAATATGCACAATTATCACAAGTGTGTTTGGAACAAATGTTTAATGATTTCGAGTACTTCGTACTCAACTATGGAAGAGCACTGAGTTGTCCTCTAGGCGTGAAGAAAATCACGAAGCTTTACGCAAATAGTTGTTTTTTCTTCAATTTTTTTTTTCGTTCCAGTACAGCGTAGTCACTCCAGTAAAGCATGTGCTCTTAGCTCTCTTCGTTGTTTGCTTTTGTGCGCAACTTTTTGTGCTTCTTATACGAGTATCGTATGGCGGTCACATGCGAACAGCTGAGAATGGTTAAAAATGTCTTGGTATCTTTGTTATTTGTTGTATTTTTCAATGTGCGCCTTCATAGACAACAATTTTGTCACAATGAAATATGTGAAACCTGTTTTTTTAGTTTATGCTTTGATTTTAGAAACGTACTTAGAAGTTCTAGACAGAGCTCGACGGGCATCATCTGGTGTTAAGGACGCAGAAAGCTAATGCGTACTTATAATTTGTATAGTTTTAGGTGCAGCGTTCGTAGATGCGTGGATGACAGCAAAGAAAGGAATGCGTGTGACATATTTTCGCATTGCAAAGAATGCATAAACAGGCAGTTTATTTCTACAACATGCCAACATTGCGGACGTGTATTTTATAGTAGCTGCACTTGCCAGTTCGCTTCTGACAGGGGCTCGCAATTTCAACATTAGGAAAATCAAAATAATATCGCTTTTATATATTGATTTGATATTACATAAGCTAACGGTGCAAGGAGGATAGAAGTAGTCAGCAAGGTAAACTGCGCTTACATTGTCTTAGCAACCTTGCACTTTTTTGCCTTCAATTTGTGAGCAGTGGAGAAATGAGAAAATATTTTTCTCGAGAGCTTCAACCAGAAGTCAATCTGACCCTGAACTTAAGCAAGAAAACAAGGAAGGCGCTGTTGGACAAACAATATTGTAGAAACTTATCCTAGATGCATGACGGTCCTGGCGGGAACACAAATTAAATGATAATATACATGGTCATCCACTTAGCGCCTAACATAAGTATACTCGTCTATACGAATGTTCTTGTACGGCGCCTTAATGTGATGACCATTGCCGTTGGTGACTATGCCTGTACTCTGATCACAGAACACCACAGCGAATCAGCCTTCCAATGACACGTTTTACTGGTAAAAAAAGGCGAAATATTGATGCGACCAGCTGAGGAAGGACCTGGTAATATAGAAAAAAGAAAGCATTAAACATTAGCCGGCGTTAGCTGAAACCAGTTTATGGAAAGCACCGCAACAACAAAAAAAAATGATAAGCGACACTAAAACCAGACACAAGCACAAGCATAAACTGTGTAGATTTAAGTTACGGAAGTTTTACGACACTGTTGGCTACGCGTAGTGCATGTACACTCAAAGGACGACCACGCATTGCAGTAGCAGCGGCAATACACTTCTCCATAGTTCGCTCACCGAGTTTCGTTGCAAAACGGCCGGCGAAATCGTGACGTTTCTCGACGAGTCCTTCCTTGATGACTTCGTAGCTGTTGAGCACGATCATCGGTCGGGAACCCATCCACAGAGTGAACGGGTCTCCGTAGTACTTTGACCACTCGGTGGCTTTCTTGTGGAGTTCTTTCTCCTTGGCCAGCGCTGCAAAGATGGCCCGCTTGAGTAGTCTGCCAGTACCTCTGGCTGGACCAGACAGTCGCAGCCCTAATGATGTTACAGCGTTATAAGTTTCTCTCTCCGCAGAAACGTTCCTCGGCACGTGGTCCTAATGATCTGTAGTACGCTGCAATGAGCATGCAGTTGCAAACGACAAGCATACGACCAAAGTTTTGCTATTCATACTGAAAGCGACTGCACTGTCACGGGCAATTGAAGGAATAATAAGTTACTAGGTCAACTAAAACTCGCTCTTTCGTTCATGCTTTCACTGGTAATTGCATCGACATCATGATTTGCACTTGCATCCTTAATATGAAGCCTAAGCTATCTTTGGCAAGCACATATTTAGCGGTTCGAGATAGTGTTATAGGTTTTTCACGCACCAAGTCTATTCTGCTTTGAATTTTTTCATCTTGCACAGCGTTTTCATTGACATGGTAACGCTTAACGTCTTGTGTATAGTGGCTTGGCGAACAGGAAAGAGGCTTACTTCTGCAACCCGTAAGCAAGCCCCAGCCGTGCAGCGTTTTTACACATAGGGAAATGAGAGATAAGAACGAAAAGGAGAGGCCAGCTTCTTCAGTTATGGCTCGGAAACCCACAACTTCGAGCGCCTTGTCAAAGTACGATTGAAAAACGACAAGTTGTCCGACGGCACACAGAGAATCAAACGTAGTACCTCAGGCATTGGAGTCGTATTCAACAGTTGTGGTGAGCATAAGGAGAGACAGAAAAATGTTAAGAATGGACTTGGATGTTAACTAGAGAAGTTCTGCAGGTGAAGAACTTGCACTTGAAAAAGGAAAAAGAGGGTAGTTAATGATGAAAGACACAAAGGCGACATTTCAATGTGACTGTAAATGTTATGGCAATGCCGGAGAATTAAAAAAGAGGGAACAAAAAGGCAGTGATGGAAGTGATTTTTTACTTGTTTTCAAAGCGGGAAAAATGTAAGTTTAGAGCAGCTATTGTTGCTTTAAAAGCATGTACAAAATTTGCGATACACCAATTGAAGTTCAAAGCATCGTTCAAGCATCTCGCAAATATTATTGTCTATCACGAAATATCGTTCTCAGACGGAAATCAATGTAATTTTCAAGAAGCAAGCAATTAAAGTGGGCTGTGAAATAATATATACATATATATATATATATATATATATATATATATATATATCTTGTAGTGAAGAGGAATGCCCACTACTGCAGCGACATCGACACGTTGGCGCGAGGCACGAGCTAAGACTGCCTGGTTGCTGCTGCGACGCTGCCCGTATACTCAGCCTGCTCTTGCTGCTTCGGTACCGACGCCGCTACCGCTGTTTACCTTGCATTTACATTATAATATATATTCTTTTTATCATCATTGATGGACCGAGCAGTCTTCATATATAGCTTGATGCTTTGGTGAACGTTTCTCCTTGGTCCGTAAAGTATACTGTTATTGGCCCTTGATGCTACCGTTGTTGCTTGAAGTTTGAGACTGCAATGCTAAGGCATGTTCCTCTGATAGTGTTAGTATGGTTGTAATTCTATACATACGAAATGCACCGGAGAGCGTAACGGGACACCATGTGTTGGACTAGCCAGACGTCATTCATGATGTCCATGTTAAAGTACCCGGTGAGTAACGAAGGGGTTGTCCCAGCATCGGGTTTCATAATTTCATCACCCACCAATCCGAAGCGGCTCTGAGGCGCCGGCAATCGGACCCGGAGGCGGCTCGAGCGCGCATCGACCTCGGCGCTTTCATTTCAGAGCAGGGCTGGAGCAATTACTAACAAAAATTGCTGCTCGGAGCAGCACAGATCAGTTCTTCTCCTTCGAAGTGATTCGGAGCAATTGAAACGGTACTATATCACTGCTATAGTCAGTAACAGCACATGAATAGAGAGAGAGAGAGAGAGAGATAAATAGAGAGGAAAGGCAGGGAGGTTAACCAAGCTTGGCTCGGTTGGCTACCCTACACTTGGGGTGGGGGAAAAGGGGAATAATAGAACGAAAAGAGACAGAAAAGAAGAGGAGTAATAAATATGCGCTCCATCTACGAGGCCGCATCCCGGCGCTCTTTGGCCACGAAATGGCCCTTGCGCCACAAAACATCAAAGATCATCATCATCACCTACGAAGCCGCATCGCCCTTAATTTTCATGCTTCCGCCATGTTGCTGCTTCACGCCGCAGAAACGATGGTACGCTTCAAGGCGTCGCGAACACCCCGAGCTGCTGTGTCTTTGGTGCACGTCAAACGTGGCACTATCACTCAAACTTCAACTGCATAGAATGATGACCGGCGAGGATGATACTGTGTACGTGTAAATAAGAGTTTATTTTTTTTCTTTATTGGTTCGTCCTAGCCATCATGTAGCAATGGGCTGGTCTGGTTTGACGCGCCTACCAAAATTTATAGTGGCACGCTTAACATTTTTATTCCTAGCTTGTCACCGACTATAGTTCACTTATGACATTTGCACAGTCACGCTCACTCTTCCTGTCTTTTTCTGCCTCCCCGACCTGACACGCAGACGCGCTAACACACACGCGCGACGGAGCTGTTTCAAGTCACGAGGCAGGACGATATGCGTGTTCCGGTGAATTTATCATTGTCATCTAGTCGTGGCGCGAGATATGTATACAGTTTTTCTGGTGAGAATGCAGGGAGAAAGGCTCGCTTACCATGGAAGCATTGCTGTCCGCGCAAGCTGTACATTGCGTTTGTTTGCTTTGACTCATGACAACCCGGCAGGCATTAGTTGACTTCTACTGTTTGCCCTAGCACCAATTTTATGATCTTTATGATAAAGGGTTCCAGCTTTTCCGACAATACGGCGTATGTTTCATCTTGTGTAAATTCTTTTTGCCCACGTCAGTTCTATATATACGAAAGCCTGCAAGTTGCAAGAACGTCCATGATAAGAAACGATTGTCGACCATTACTCTAACAAACGAGCTATCTTATAGGAGAAAAAGAATGCACAAATGCGTAATAAGCGAACAAGGAGTGACAGTGGTATATAGAATCTGCCAGCTATGTCAGCAACAGCTTAGCACAGTCCTGAGAGCGAAAATATTAGCGACATGCTGACATTTCTTTCCTTGTCTCCCGTCCACTGCGCTGCTGTTTGTATAGTTGCAACGATGCGAGATAGCATCTCGCATGCACGAGCGCGAATTTGTACTCGGCGGGAGCTTTGTGCGAATGCGCTTGGGTTTTTCCACGTGGAGTGAGAAAATTTGACTGTAAAATGCCGTAACTTAGCCATTTTCTTCATTTGATGAGTAGAAAAAAGTAAAACTTTTTTAGTGACACTTGCTGCATAGAAAGAAACAAGGCAACGCGGGAAAATCGCTACGAAAAATACCATTGAAGCAGTGAGGCTAGGCCTCCCCGTCCCTACGAGGGAGTGGCCCGCGACGTTGCTCTAAAAGAGTAGCGTTTCTCAGGACCCCATAAAGTTCTGTGTCTGCCTGTCTGTTTTCTCGCACAGGTGGAGAAAGCTTATTTATTTATTTCTTATTTGTTTAACAATACTGTAGGCCTTCTTCAGACCTTCTTCAGACCCATACAGGAAGCGGGCATACATCATCACAGGTAACCAAGTAGATACAAAGTTCAGGAAATACAATATTTTGAGGGACGATACGCACAACAGCGAAACACTCACAATAGCGGGTACAACAATACTACATTGGTGCTCTTCCCATACACGAGAAGTTTGCTCAGGTGGCACTGAGTCGCGCGACGCTGAGGCAGAGCAGAGTTGGCCGGCACCCGACTGGTCTAGGCTTGATCACAAGCACTTCACGCGCCGACGCACGAAGTGTTCGCGCGATCACTTGGTAAATCGTGAGTACTGAGATTGGCTGGGTATCGATCAGGTTTGATTGTGTATCGCTGTGAAATCACGACACCAACTGCCTAATTAAACTAATTAGCTTAACTACAAAATGCGCATATTTGAGGCTGTATTGATTAGCTTACATTTCAAGTCAACGTGTACTTGATTACAGAATGATTACGTTTAAATATGGTCTAATAAACTTGATTTGTAAATTTGGTGATTGTTGTCACTAAGCTTACATTCCAAATCAAACGCAAGCAGAATGAACTAATTAGTCTAATGGACACTAATGTCACTAAGTTCTAATTAGTCTTAATTATGCCTAACTCGGCACATCATACATATCTGGGCACACCACAATCTCAACTCGACTTTATATACCGGAGCTAATTAGTGTGAACTATTTTCTAATTATGCTTAGCTAATTCGAATTTTCATTGCTGAAGTAGGCTTAAGTTGGGTTAACTATGAACTTAGAAAATTAGGATTAAATGCGGTGCCTGAAATTATCATAAACGTTTCTTGTCTACATCGCGAGTCGGACAAACGGCTGTCATGACAGCGCTGCTCTAAGCATGACGAAAACGACACGCATCCTTGGTTATTTCCTTTATGCAAGCATCATCTGCACAGTATCGGTACTCCTTGCATCTCCTGTAATTCGATTCGCTTACTCAAGAGGTTTCCGACGATAGGCAGCGGGAATGGTCCTTTCGGGTATTGGGAAACCTTGTGGTAGAAGCGCACCACGTAATAAGTGACCAGAAAGACCACCGTAGTTGTCAACAATCGCCAGTCCCATGAAGCGATGACCGCCAGCAGTGTCATATTTGCCGCTCGTCTGCACGAATGAAATGAAACGGAGACTGAATACAAAATTTAACGAAGTTCCAGATATATATATATATATATATATATATATATATATATATATATATATATATATATATATATATATATATATATGTGTGTGTGTGTGTGTGTGTGTGTGTGTATATATATATATATATAAATATAGATAGATAGACAGACAGATAGATAGATAGATAGATAGATAGATAGACAGATAGGTAGATTCACTGTCCCTCAAACGAGTTAAATTTGCAGAACATAGTTCAATGTGTGTCGATTACATTACAAGATGGATGATGAAGTCAGATTATATATTGTGCCAGTTTAAGAGGGTATGCATAATTAGGGTCACGTTCGTGAATTGTGTAATGAGCTTACAGCTGCGCACTTACTGCAAATACCTAAGTAGTGATTTATCATCAACGTCATCGTCACCATCACAAATCACATCACCAACAAAATAGGCAGCCACGTAAGTGGTTCTCACTGCCTTACAGAAGCGTTGTTGGTGCTTCTCCATATGTACTTGGCAATAAGGTGTATTAAGGTGCAGTGGGTATTTCGCAACGGCCCTTGCACTGTACAGGCGTTTACAGCGGCCAATATAAGACGCCTTGATGTTGCTTCCCTCATAAATGGCTGTGGTGTCCATCGAGAAACGAAGTGTGGCAAGTGAACGAGAAAACGATGCGTGCGAACGGCGCCAGGTGACGCCATATACTCTTCCGCCTTCCAAGTTATAGTTATTCTGCTAACATCATCGTTATGCTCAAAGGGTAGTGTTTGCAACTCAATTGAAGTATTATCTTTAACCGAACATTTATATATGTTTTAAAACTTGTCATGACTGTTCAATTTGCTTCTTTTTAATGTCGACACCAAAGTAAATTTGTACGGCGAAATTCACCACAGCAATCGCATAAAAACACTTGACGTAACGGAAGTGGCGGAATGCTCCAAGTCACCGTAGCCATGAATTTCTTGTTGCTCCCTATAGCCGAACCATAGACGCGTAGCTCACAGGCTGTCATCTACTTTTATTCTTAAGATTAATATTATTATTATTAATGCTATTTATTATTATTATTATTATTATTATTATTATTATTATTATTATTATTATTATTATTATTATTATTGATAAAACTAACCTCCTTTGAAAGAACAAACGCACACAAGAACAGAGCTGCATGCAAGGCGTACACAGATGACGTTGAACGCATTCCAGATCCACAAGAGAGCATATTGCCGTTCGGTTAATACATTGTGTGCGTGCTTGTAAATTACTACAGGCGTTCGTTTTCAGACGTCACGCCCCATACAACAATCAATACTATAAGCGTGGCGGACGGGCTGAGTCAGCGCAGTCGCTTGCTCCGAGTCGGGCCTGAGGGCGTTTGCGCTACTGTATCAAGGGGCCGCCGATCGCTTAGCTGACGCACGAAGCTATATGGTAGCATTTCCGCACCACCTTGCAGTATACGGCCGTTTACACAAGCCTGTATACAGAGCCTCATCACAGGCACTCGCGATTAAATAGTTCTCACTTTTTTATTTATGACTCTATTTTGCGAAGTTATCACGGCTAACTGGTGAGCATACCATATGATTAACATTCCCGAATTTACTGAGTTCTGTTTCTTTGCATTGTGCTTATAGCGACGGAGCTGGGATTTAGTTTTCTTGAAAGTTGGGAAAGCGAAAGATTATCTACGCGCACGCTCGCGTTTGTGTGTCTCTGTGTGTGTGTGTGTTTAACATAAGCATTGTATACATAGGCACAGTGTGAACGAGGTCAAGTAAGTGGGATCATTTTCCCTAAGTATCACAGCCTTTGAAACCATTTATTTGAGTGTCTTAGCATCCAGGTTGTTATGCACGAGGATTATAGCGGGAAATACGATCTGCTTCTTCATGCGCTGTAAAGAGCCTCACTGCGTTTGTTATGTTCACCACCCCAAGCTGTTGACATTCCACGCAAACAAGCAAGCAAGCAAGCAAGCAAGCAAGCAAGCAAGCAAGCAAGCAAGCAAGCAAGCAAACAAACAAACAAACAAACAAGCAAACAAACAAACAAACAAACAAACAAACAAACAAACAAATCCCTTTGTCTTATGCATGAACATGGTGGTGGTTACATGGTATGCTGAAACGTAAGGGATGAATTCGTGCCACTTGCGATAAAAACCTCCGTTCTCGAGTAGTTGTGTGGCGGCCGACTCGATATTGCTTTTCCGGTCGCGACTGTCGGCGGAGCCCCTACCGTTTCGAGGGGATGCCATAAGGAAGCATTTATCTCGCGAAAGAAAAGGAACCACCAGAATGACTAAGTGGCGCATGTTATCCCGCAAAGCTAGACAAAACGTGGCTCGCCCTAAACGCGAAACATAACACATTTGTTTCGACGCGACGACAGCGCAAAATTTCGAAGCCTCGCAAAAGAGCGTGTATACAAGCGACCACTCACTCACTATACGTTTTGCTGAACGGTGACCCCACGACTCTCCGAGCAATCAGGAAACACTGAAGAAGCGCGACGTGCTTTACGTGCGTCGAATACACTGCGCCATGGTGGCGGCAAGTTGGGGTGAATGCACGAGGCGAGAGTGCAAACTCGTGAAATCAAGCGGACGTGGTAATGTGGCGACTGCGGCTCCCTTCTTTGCCAGTGGGCGCATAGCCGCGTCGACCTTGATTGGCGAGTGAGACGGTCAACAAAAGAGAATGCACCCACGTGCAGACGTATAAACGTGCCCACGCTCTCTTTCCCCATGACCTATAATTTGTTCATTCAGCCTTCAGTGCTTGTAAGTGAAAATAAAAGGGCCTTGACAGCAAGCGCCGTGTATACCGCTGGGTATACACTCTTGGTCATCGGAACGGCGGAGTCACGTGAATTCGTGTATACATAGCTCGTACTGAAGGTATGTGAGCAAGTGAAAGAAAAGTGACCCTGAAGTTAATTAGCTACGATTGCCTTTGTATAACGAACAAAACTGCAAGGTCATTTTGAAAGTCACCACAACTGATTTTTTTTTTACGTGGCAGCATGCACGGGTTGTACGTTCGGTTGTCGCTTCTGTTGACCAACACTGCTTCTCTATCGACGCGGCGGTTGTAAAATTGTTATGGTGCCTCGGCTGCTGATTTGAAAGTCATGGGTTCGATGCCTGCCACGGTGGCAGCGTTTCGATGGAGGCTGAACCCTAGAGACCCATGTATACATGTATTAAGGTGCAAGTTAAGGATTAAGGCGCAAGTTAAGAAAAAAATCATTATTGAGAACTTCACATTTGGCCAATCATGAAAAGCTATCAACATTTCATAACATTACTTTGTTATCCCTCGTGTCTTCAGAATTTTGCGTGTTGTTCACGAGCACCACGTATCTTTTGTATAAAATAAATCCGACAGGCCCACATTGCTCTGCTACACGCAGATGAAAATGACAATGCATACACATTGTTCCGATTAGTCGATTACCTTACATTTTATTATGCATAGGTCTGATGAGTCCTGACCACCAGCACATTTGTTATTTTTTATCGTAGCCGATAAAAGTTTACTTGACATGAGTAGCTTGGCGTTGTTTGATAAGATAACTCCGTTCGAGAAGGTGATGCGTTAGTCATATCAGCACACATTTTCGTATAGATGTGCTTTATTATAGATATGCACACACACGCACACACACATCGCACAAACTGACTTATCAAACTGTATTCATGGTGACAAGCACAGAGGACAACACATCGCGAGAATTGAAAGCAGGCGTGCCTCAAGGCTGGGTATATGAACCTATACAGTAGTAACACACAAACTGTCCCCTCCTTTGCCATCGTCAGTATATATTTTAATGTACGCAGATGATATCTGCCTCTGGTACCGTCAGATATGTTCTTTAAGTTTTTTTATTTATGTTTGGTAGTGTATGCGAAGGTAGGCTACACCAGAGCCGGATATCTCAACACCATGACTGTGAACAAGAAAACGGAGGAACTTCATACAGGATGAACATACACACACACACACAAATAAGAATAACATAGGATAAAAATAATCAAAGGCACTACGGACATACTATATACATTATAGTGCTTATAATGCCTGAATGAGCACGTTATGTATGCGTTTAGTCCAGTTCATATATATGTCGGGATCAAATTGCGGATAGAGTCCGTACTAATAGCGGCAAGGTATAGTATGAACTTAAGACTGCTTCCAGTCGGCTTCTCTATTTCCGATGGAGGCGGAAATGTTGTAGGCCCGTGTACTCAGATTTGGGTGCACGTTAAAGAACCCCAGGTGGTCAAAATTTCCGGAGCCCTCCACTACGGCGTCTCTCATAATCAGAAGTGGTTTTGGGACGTTAAACCCCACAAATCAATCAGTCGGCTTCTCTAAACAACAACGACAACAACAACTTTTCAATGCTGCAATGGCAGGTCTTCCAGAAGTACTGCCCGAAGCCTTGAACATATCTATGTATGCAGACGACTATGCTTATGGACGTCTCACAAATTACTGGAAGTGATCGAACATCGGCTACAACAAGGACTGGACGCAATAAGTGATTACCTCAAAGAGCGAGGCATGCAGATTTCTCACGCCAAATCTGTAGTTCTGCCATTCACGAGAAAAAGAGTGAAAAACTTGAAGCTTTTTGTGGATGGCCAGAGAATCGAAATCGCACGAAAGCATCGCTTCCTTGGCATTACTTGGATAGCCAACTCAGATTGATTGATTGATTGATTTGTGGGGTTTAACGTCCCAAAACCACTATATGATTATGAGAGACGCCGTAGTGGAGGGCTCCGGAAATTTCGACCACCTGGGGTTCTTTAACGTGCACCCAAATCTGAGCACACGGGCCTACAACATTTCCGCCTCCATCGGAAATGCAGCCGCCGCAGCCGGGATTCGAACCCGCGCCCTGCGGGTCAGCAGCCGAGTACCTTAGCCACTAGACCACCGCGGCGGGGCAGCCAACTCAGATGGAGTCAGCATATTGCTGGTCTGGAAAATCAAGTGAACTGCACCATAAATATTATACGTCACATCGCGGGAACAAAATGGGGCGGTACAGCAGCGTCTCTCCTCCACGTCCATCGTGCACTAATCTGACAGAAAATTGCCTACTCTGCGCCAGTTCTCCACAACATCTCCCAGACGTCGCTACACCGACTTCAGCTGTTACAAGCACGAAGCTTACGTATATGTCTGGGGGTTCCACAGGCAACATCAAGTTCTTTGACACTGGCAGAGGCAAGCGAACCCAACTTTATAGTAATTAGAAATGTGGAGACATCTCGGCACCTCTTTCGTCTAGTCACGCAACACCCTTCCCATCCGCTCATATTTAACATCGTGAACCGTGCTGGGGCGCAAATACACCATGTGTACCAACAGCACATTTCTCGGCTTCCTATGTCGACACATTGGCCACTGGACCAAATCTACCCTCCATGACTGCTTGATCTACCAGCTATTGAAACGTCAATAGAAGGACTTCGCAGCAAACATGAAGTGCCAACCGTTGCCGCTCAGCAGTTGGCATCACACCATCTGTTTGACAGGTACCAAAGATACACTCACGTGTGCACTGACGGCTCCATCACCAAAGATACAGCGACATCAGCATCCATAATTCCGGCATTGCACGAAGAACATGCATGTCGGTTGGGCCACCTCTCTTTTTCAACAACGTCGGAGCTCGTAGCGATTTTGCTAGCCATAAGCTTTATTAAACTGTCAATGACACGAAGAAAATGGGTGGTAATTACAGACTCTCTGGCAGCACTGGCATGTGCGGAAAGCGCCACTTCAAGGCACATTGATGTGCGTATAGTATACGCTATACTAAAAGAGCTCTCAGAAGCTACGAAGTCGAATCATCCAGTGGCATTTAAGTGGGTCCCAACTCACTGCGGAATTAAGGGAAATGAAATGGCGGATGAGTTGACGAAAACCGCTCATAATTCTACGCAAACGTGCCTCATTCCGGTATCTCAACATGATGTAAATAGAATTTAAGAACAACAAAACATGAATTATGCCTGTCTACCTGGTTCACAGACAAAAACAAAGGAATTGATCCTATTTCTGTTGATCCTAATCTTGAATACCAATTAGACCGTGACCTCCCAAGACGTATCGACACACTCATTCATCGCCTACGACTCGGAACTGCTTATACAAAGCACTTCCTACTTCGTATTCATCGTGCAACATCGTCAGCATGTTCATGCGGCCGCGACGACGAGGATATCTGTCACTTCTTGCTCGACTGTCCGAAACACGACACACACCGAAGGCGACTAGAACAAGAACTGCATAGGTTAGATCCTGAGCGACCATTCTGGTTGAATAAAATACTAGGTCCATGGCCATCCAAAACAAACGGCCAAGCAGTAAAGGTGCTGCAACAGTTCTTCGAAGGCACGAATATTTGTGAGGAATACTGAGCGGACAAAAGTTCAGAGTGAGCGTGTCGTCTATGTGTTTGTTCTGCCCATACAGGAGAACTTTTGCTCTCACCCATGTAGGACTGTACATATGTATACATGCTATTGTTTTTTTCACATTTCTATTTGTACCAATTAAGTGGAAAGGGGTAGCCGTCGCCAAGTAACGGTGACAAAAACTCCTTCGTTTATTTTCTACTTCAACAACAACAACAACAACAACAACAACAACAACAACACTGCGGCGAATATAAATGATTCCGGGAGACGATTTCGTGCGCAGCAGTGAGCGAGGAAAAAGACGGCATCACGATTTCTTAAGAATAAACCGACTCGTTAGCCCCGGGTGGCCTTTAGTTTTTAAATAAAAAAAATCTTGCCCTATGTTTTAATGCCAGTTTGGTCTCTTATTCAGCGAGTGACCGTCCGGCCGGCTTCGATAGTGGTCGTCTCTTTCTGTATCATCATTATCACCGTCGTTATTGTCAGCGCTTATGCATTGACTCCCGAGACCGTGTATACATACACGCTCGGCAAGTTCCCAGTTGACCAGGTAATGTTTCTAGGTTTCATTTGAATATGCTGAGATTATAAGAATGGTCTTTTGGTATGACTACCATTGCAAAAGACTACGCAGGTACGATGGAGAGAACAATGGTAGAGAGGAAGACAACAACTAAAGGTACCAGCTTTGGATCCGACTGGAGAGTCACTTCCAAAAGAAAACATGGAACAGTTCTTCAAACGTTGAATAAGTTTCTAAAATTTAAAAACTAAGGACTAAACGTGGCATAGGAGATTTATAATTTTACATAGCCAGACAAATTTCTGTCTACGTTTACCTTTATATCATGACCTTTTACACTTAAAAGTAATATACCACGTGAATAACTTCGGAAATAATAAAAGAAAAAACTAACGGAATACTTTGCGGGTAAAGAATACGCAATCTTCTAACTTCACTTAATGAGCGAGTTTCTATATAGTTGGGCGAATTTAGACGTTAGCCTTACCAATGGTTTGGCGTGCCGGCGTCCGGAAATAATCCCACTTTATCAAATACGCGACTCGGCGACGTCTCCGCCGGTGTATGCACCGCCGTGTAGGCGTAAAAAGTGGCTAAAATAGACACCGTCGCTGTGATTTACGAGGCGCGTAGCGCCACGTATTAACTATAGTATCCGATTCTTCTATAAGAACAGTAAAAGTGAAACATGAGTTATAGCCCAAAGTTCAGTTCATAGTGACGTGTATTTATTTTTTAACCTAATGTGACTTGCTCGTTGTTGCACTGGTTTCGTGTAGTCATGCGTGGCCGAGACGGGGGCCTGCACTGAGTAAGAGACATTGTTTTTCCCGCATGGCTATACGGCTCTCAGTGATCGCAGCAGTATCCCGAATGCTTTTTCCGATGGCGGCGAAAGAAAGCCATTTGTAAGAAATGGCCGGTACAATACAGCGGCTTGAGAGAGACTAATGGCGGACGTTTGCACCAGCCGCGCGGCAGTGCAATCTATATCGAATCATACCGCACCATTGCGGCTCTTTAACGGTGGTTAAAAAAAATAACACTTATACCCACTGCCATGCACAAAAGAGGGGATACCGCGTTGAGATGTTTTCTTTCACTTATTTTAACCTCTTCTCCGCTCATTCAAATATATACACCGTTTAAGAGATATTAGGGCCCGTTCATGGCATTGGCAATCCCCCCTTTTTTTAGAACGAAAAAAACACAAAAAGAACGCAGCGCGCACACACACACACACACACACACACACACACACACACACACACACACACACACACACACACACACACACACACACACACACACACACACACACACACACACACACACTTAAATATAGCTAAAACCGTCAATCTTAATGTCAAGCCATCATACAGAAGCATCTATGACGTTCAGTCAAAAAACATAACAACAACAACAACAACAACAACAACAACAATAATAATAATAATAATAATAATAATAATAATAATAATAATAATAATAATAATAATAATAATAATAATAATAATAATAATAATAATAATAATAATAATAATAATAATAATAATAATCCTCTTTTCTGTAAAAAAGTGATGGTGTCAATCGTTTGTCTGCACGTTGGTAAGGAAACAACAATAGTTTTGTTACCTTGTATCCACATCACTGTAACCGGCTCTACCGGGCCTAGTCACACAAGTCCTGGACTTAGACAGACCCGTTTCTTTGTATTTCTTATGGATGTGTACAATAATAATAATAATAGTAATAATAATAATAATAATAATAATAATAATAATAATAATAATAATAATAATAATAATAATAATAATAATAATAATAATAATAATAATAATATAACATTATATTATTAATAATAATAATATTATTATTATTATTATTATTATTATTATTATTATTATTATTATTATTATTATTATTATAAGTGAGGGTTTACGCCACGAAACGATTATGAGATACGCGGTAGAGGAGGACTCCGGAAATCTCGGCCAACTGGTGTTGTTTAACGTGCACTGACATGGCAGAGTACACGGGCCTCCACAGAAAATGTGACCGCCGCGATCGAGATCGAACCCGCGACCTGCGGATAAGCAGCTAAGCACCCTAGGCACGCTCCACCGAGGCGGAACACAAAAAGAAATCTTCACACAAAGTCCAGTTAGAAGGAAAAGGTGGTTGGGCACGAACTTCACACGGACACAGAAGCCGCGAATTGAGTTCGTCCCTGTCTTTCCGCGTTCATTTGTATAGTTCGTGCGCAACCACCTTTTCTTTCCAAAATATGAACCAACGCGCCCGACAGCAAGTTTTATTGAAGGAAGCCTAGTTACACGGGCAGGGAAGTCAAGCTACACGAAGAAAGCCCCATTAGCACGAAGTTCACAGAAAGGTCTAGTTGTACGGGCACAGAATATGCCGACGCACGATGCCAATAGGATAAGGCCAAATCATACACTACCAGTAAGATTTCGTACGCTATGCTGATATCCATTGCGAAGTTATCAGTGGTTTCTTGAAATTGTTCGATTCCCATTATTGTCATGTATGCCCATCGTTGTAATGTACTCATTGGCCATAGACCTATAGAATCTTCCTACGATAAGCACCCTCAATCCAGGGGCACTAAACCGTGTGATATTTACATATCTTCTGGTAGGAGATGTATCCTTATCCATGGCACTGCGAGGGCACTGTGGAGTGAGCAGCTAGCCTCGTCACGTGCTCGTAATAGTATAATATTAGTACATGGACGGGCAAGTATGTATGGTATGGCAGATTTTACAAAATATAAAGGATTAAATTTTGGTTGTTCTATACGTCACTTGCATACATAAGATCGATATAAGTATTTACGAAAATGTGTTAACCAAACTGAAAAAAAAAACAGGTGGAATATGTGATGTGCTTTAGTTACATTAAGTGACGCAAAGATGAGTCGACTAAGTTTTGGAACGTCTCAATTTCCTCCGATTTCATTCATTTCATCATCACATGCTTCAACGACTTAATTTCCTTCGATTTCGTTCACTTGATCATTGATACTGCTTCAAATTGGGGAAGACGGTTGATAAAAGGCTCAATCACGTCGTAAAAATAAGAAAATAAGAGCAAAAGACAACGTAAAATACAGGAAATTCTTACAATGCACGATGCATTTCTAGAGGCCCCCTGTTCATGATGTGTGGATGCCAATGAGCTATTTTTCTGCATTAAAGGAACGTGCTGTTTGTAGTTTTTATGCATGTGAAAAAGGGCTAGAGCTTTATTGAGTTGGTGAACTCAAGCCACTTTGCAATTTGTTTTTAGTTTCTGAGGAAGTTCTTGGCCCGACCGAAACGTTATAACTAAGAAATATGCATTTTTGCCATTAAGCTTTTTCTGAAGTTTTTTAAGAATACATACACAACGATCCTACGAAACATTCCGCTAGTTCCATGACATTTCTTAAGTTCGGTAAGCTTCTGTATCCGCAATAAAACGGTCATATATAGCGGCTAGCTATATGTGCTACAATTCTATACTGTGAATCACATGAGAAAATATGCTAAAACAAATAAAATGAAGTGTCAATAAAAGGTTTCCTTGCCTTGCCCTGACGATAGATATTACGATCATGTAGAATGACGTGAATGTCCTGTTACATTTAACATCCACCAATTCTTCAGCGAAGAACGTCACTGGTCGCTGCGGTTGACCCCGACTTCGATTACTTTTTAAGCATTGATGATAAAATGGAGCAGACGCAGCACATCCTGCGGGCTGCAGACGACAGAAATGTGAATGCGTCACTGTACATGACAGTTGGTAATGACTCGCTGTCGCGCGCGAGATGTCTGCCGAACAATGTAATGGGCAATTTCCTTTCAGAGACTGGTCCGGACACGTCGTATTGCAGAGGTGAAAAAATCGCAAACGTTTATTTTTGTTTTTGCTTCTCGTAGCTTTGCATTATGGCGCGTTGAGGTAAGGTCTGCGAAAATTTGCCTAACCCCAGTTTCTGTCTCAACACGCCAATAATTGCAAGGGGTGGGGGTGATAGATCTTTTATTTTCGGGTATCTTACAATCATTCGATATATTCCTATGGTTAAATAGCTGCGCATAATGCTAGAACACAAAGTAAACGCAATTTCCGCTTGATTTAACATGTATCAGTGTTTAGTGACGTCCATATAGCCGGGAGCCGTGTAGAGTGTTCAATAAAAAAGGGTTGAAGCAATGTAAGCACGCCACTGTGGTATTTTGCCAGTATGGTGGGAAATCATGTTCATTACGACACGTGAATACGATCAGCAAATCATTATCTTAGCACAGCGGCCAATAATTTTCCTGCCTCGTATTTTTAAGAGTAAAAAAAAACAAGAAAAATACGGCAAATACGGCAAAGAGACGGCATAGAAGGAACCAAGAGGGCAAATAAAGAGCAGTAAAATGTGTACACCCAAAAAATACTGAGAAAAAAACTGCAGGCAGAAGAAGTAAGAGACAAAAAGGAGAAACGTGTAGCTATATACACCCGTTTAAAATGTTTTTTTATTATATGCTAAAACAAAAAATGTCAACACCTATTGTTTGTCTTATTTTACTGTGAAAAATATTTCACACTGTAGACGGTGCTTTAAATGGCTAACTAAGCAAACGCCCTGAATTTGAAACAGAGAAAAATTTTGACAAAGTTATAACGACACTTTTTTTTACCAGTTGTTCCTAAATTTTGCATGGCAATCATTCTTCATTAACTGCCCGAAACGGGGAGACGATTTTTCAGTCGGCAACGTCGCTATAATATCCGCTTGGGACAGGTTCAGTTTTTTTTGTTCAGATGAGCATGGACTGTAGATTTTTTTTTCATTATAATCTCGTCGTAGGTTGAAGAGCCATTGAAAACTACAAAAAGGAAAAACCAAGAATAGCATACTGATAATTTAGTTAAGGCCATTTAAACCGCTACATTATGCCCACACTGCAATGTGCCCACTCAAGAATCTATGCGATTCCTAAATATCACAGTTAAATTAGATTTCCCTAATTTAAAGCTGACAAGTGGGGAATGCTGATAATGAAGCCAGTTGCACTACATCATGCTTGCATAAGCGTTAATGCTGGTATCATTGATCGAATGTTTATTCAGGAATGTTCATTGGAAGCAGCAAATAATGACCGATGAGCCGAACTATGTGAGCTGAGTGCGCATCTGACACAGACATGAATGCGAGCTATTCAAAATAGGTATGAAGGAACACAGGTTACTTTCTCGATAAACTAACTGGAGCCCTTGGTTTATCTGGAAACCACTAATAATTACGCTTCTGCCACAAAAGACGACCATTAGGGGCATGGTCATCTTGATTTGGCTTATTTGTGTAAGTTTGGGAAGTTGGGGGCTCAGTACCGAGCGAAATTAAGTACGCTCAGAAATTAAAAGAGAAACTATTTTGTTGAAGTTGCAAACAACGAAATTTAGTTTGGAGGCTGAAAATTTTCACGCCTAGTCAGAAAAAAAGAAGGAAGGTCAAGGAAAGGAACGAGACACACACACACACACACACACACACACACACACACACACACACACACACACACACACACACACACACACACACACACACACACACGCACACACACACACGCACACACACACACACACACATCACATCACATCACATCACATCACATCACAGCATCACAGCATGGCAGCTTTTCAGCAGCAAAAAATCGTTGGCGTTACTTAAAAGGCCGTGGGCGTGGCAGAATTGGAGAAATAATCTACAGCTGCGTGAAGGTTCTCTCGCAGAAACTGAGCGAGACCTGAACACGGGGCCATAGTATCAAACTTACTTTGGTGCAATTTACAGAAAGTGTGGCGAGAAGTATTCTCAAAAGACTCTTCCAATCATTTATGCTTCCTCTCATGTTTTACTCCTCAACGTGACATCTGATCAGCGGTGTGAAATGCTTTGGCACAGCACCGATTGGAAAAGTATTATATGGCTTATGGCACATGCATCTATGAGAAACAGCAACAAGACCATCAGCTTTCTTTCATTATGTGGTCTCGACAGCACATATGCGTTCTCCGCGAAGCGAAGATCAACAGTGATAGACGTCTACTGAACTATGAAAAAACCTGGCTATTACCTTTGTAATTATAAACCAAAAATGAATTTCGAGATAACACGCAACTCTGCCCTTTTAAAACGATGGCTTGTCTTTGATTATGCGAGTCCAGTCTGATGGAGTGTGTGAGTGCCAAAAACCCCCAAACGTAAAACTCCTATTGATAATCAAATTTGCTTCCGCCCTATAGATCCTGACAGCACGTGTGTAGGTGTACGTCTGCACAAGCGTCCAGTCGACTCTTTTTATACGCTGTGACTTGATGAAACGCCCTTTTATTCATGCGCGAACAGCCCTATCCACTAATGAGCTTCAGCGCCCCATACCGTGATACGCCCACACATTTGCGTATTCGCAGCCTCGTGAAAACAAACAGTGGGAGGCTTCCAAGCTTGCGCGTCATCTCTCCTACTTTTTAATATCTAACTGGGAGGTATATAACGCTGCAGTAGAAAATTCAGAACCATCTGAAATGACGTACGCAAAAGTTGTGGCTGCACTAATTCCAGCAAAACGAAGCGGCACTACAGATCTAGAACTTCCTCGAACCCATTCAATGAGTGACGTTTGAGAAAGAGAGGCTTCGGTCTGACAGACGGGCTCGTAGAAAAATGTCAGCATATTACATGCGTGAAGCCAGATGAATGCCAAAGCAAATATCGACGTCCTGTACAAGCTAGAGAGAAGGTAATTGCGGACTTCCTGTATGCAGGACGCCCTAGCTATCTTTGGCGAAAGTTAAAAAGAACGCCAACACACGCAATGACGACGCGATGAAACGCATATTGCTGACTGTTGTATCGACTGAGTCAGACTATATTATGTGTTCCTAATTATTGATTAATTAGTAATTCTGAAGGAACGAAGATGGCCCTAAAATTCTAATGAGAAAGTTGTTCATCGATTTTCAAAACGTACGATTAGACACATTGATTGATTAATATGTGGAATTTAACGTCCCGAAACCACCATGTGGTTATGAAAGACGCCGTAGTTGAGGGCTCCGGAAATTTAGACCACCTGGGGTTCTTGAACGGGCACCCAAATCTGAGCACACGGGCCTACAACATTTTCGCCTCTATCGAAAATGAAGCCCACGCAGCTGGGATTCGATCCCGCGACATGCGGGTCATCAGCAGAGTACCTTAGCCACTAGAACACTACGGCGGGGCAATTAGAGAGTTTGGAACGCTAGGCACGATAGTGTATGTATTTGCGATGCTTGTGATGGCTGGTTTTGAGCGAGGTTTCGACTCAACAGCGGATACCACTGCGCAAATGAAGGTTCTCCAAAACAAAACGTTTATAAGTAGATCTCTTTCATGCGTATTACATTCTAAAATAAAAAGCCACTTACCTTGACACTATAGACAGTGGCAAGAGAAAGAAACAGACGACGAACAGTGGCAAAGCTAATGCTGGTTTTGTCATCTTCCCACCGATTTTAGCGACTGTTTATTACGTTTTACATTTCGTGAAATTGCACGTCAATGTGCAAGTCTCCAATGTTAAGGACAACTTGTTCTTGTACAGTGGTAAAAAAATAAATAGCTCACTAGGTGCTTCTTGAGTTAAACCCAGCCATTTTTACGCAAGGAATGCGTTGAAGCCCAGCGCGTCTTCGAAGTGTCCGGGCTCAACGCGAGCGTGCAACATTTGTACATATACTTACCGTCATTTTATAACGTGTCGCCCAATAAAAAAATTATAACGTGGTCACTTTCTCTCCGCATACTTCGCATAACGTCGATTTCCAAGGTATGTCTGATCTGCCCATTTTCTTTTCCATTGAAACGTCACAGATACACACGAGCACGTGCAAACACACCCACGAGCATGCATAAGCAATTGAATGCGCTGCCTATTCCTCTAGAAAATTTCTGGCTACGTTTGTGGCTTTCTGTGTTCCTTCTCTCTCGCAAAACAGTATGATGGTATTCCGTAGAGCGGGGGGGGGGGGGTAGGGAGCACGAACGTTTGTATTTTCGAAGCAGCCAATCAACGCAATGACACGGAAGCCTAGCCCCAGAAGTGGAATGAGAAAACCCTAGCTTTGCTGAATAACGTATTAAAAATATCCTTTTCGTCCGCGGCAGTTTTGGCTTGTTACGAGAAAGACCCAACTAAGAGCGAATACACGTACGTGAGGGACGTAGTTAGCAGACGCTTTTATGTTTCGGCTCTAGATGTACTTCAGCACTGGGCAAACTTCACGTTTCCAGCGACTCATAGTTTCGAGGGTGTTTCAAGTTCCACTCCGGATGCACTCGAACTCACAACGGTGAGCACTCGCCTTTGTTATGCGGAAGTTCCGACAGAGGAAATAAGGCAAAATAATTTCTTGCACAGAGTCGGTCCGTTTTGATCATGCTTTTGAAAGCAGTGAAAGTCCACGTTATGAATGTGACCTTGTCTAGTTCCACCACATCACTTAGGTGCGCTGCTACAAAAAGAACATCCCCCTCCCCTCGCCGGGACTAATGAAGCAGCAAAGATGGTGTGGCGTTCGTCAGGCTAACACATTCATATGTTTTGCAAGTCTTTAACATGTATGTCGTATTACTGCTCCTAATCAAACGCTCTTTGTTGAGGCTAAATGCGGTAGCATAATTTAAATGGATCTTGACCATTCCACTCTGATACACGTGTTTAAAGGCAGCCTTCGCTTAAAATGCTCCGACATATTTCAACACTTCCTGAAGACGATTGTCTTTCTTGGGGACCTTTGACGCAAAAATGTTCGTCTGTCTGTCTGTCTGTCTGTCTGTCTGTCTGTCTGTCTGTCTGTCTGTCTGTCTGTCTGTCTGTCTGTCTGTCTGTCTGTCTCTCTGTCTGTCTGTCTGTCTGTCTGTCTGTCTGTCTGTCTGTCTGTCTGTCTGTCTGTCTGTCTGTCTGTCTGTACAGTAGTCTGTTTGTACACCCTAACGGTAATCTAAAAGGCACCAGACGATACCCCAAACGGCCGACCCCATCCGCAGCGCCCACCAATATTGCTCGAAATTCAGCATTCATACTTGTGCGATTGTCAATTAAAAAGCATTTATTGCGCATACCTGAGGCACCATAACAACTTCTCAATATTCTGTATGAGTGTGTTTTACTAGAAAAGGCATACATAAGTAATTATAAGGCGTTTATCGCCGTAGCATTTATCACGCTGCGCTGACCATGCAACGCTTGCACGAAAAGGCAAGTGTTTCCACCGCTTTGCTAAGACGACACGGTGGTGGCACCTACCCGTCGCCTTGCGTTCTACATCTTATCGCCTCCGAGACGAGCGTGCACGCTGCGCGCTTTGTTTTCCAAGATAACTGCCAGATAGCACTCATGTCTCACGTTTGACGTGACTTGCTCCGCTCGTTCGCCTACGCTGCACGCTCGAGGCACTCTAACGCAGTGCCTCCAGAATACCTTTCACCGTTTTTCTTTCGCAGAACATCAATTAAACGTTTTGTTCTCTCTCTCCAGACGCAAGACTGTCGTCTTTCGACGACATGTGCAGTGTAACATGCAGATACGGGGCCATTTTTTTAATAAACACTCTTGCTAAGCTTTGAGGGGGTAGTATTGCCTCATCTTTTTATAACCGCGAAGTATCACGTCGCAGTGGTGTGACTATCGTAATGCGCATGTATTTCTTCTTCTTCTTCTTCTTCTTCTTCTTCTTCTTCTTCTTCTTCTTCTTCTTCTTCTTCTTCTTCTTCTTCTTCTTCTTCTTCTTCTTCTTCTTCTTCTTCTTCTTCTTCTTCTTCTTCTTCTTCTTCTTCTTCTTCTTCTTCTTCTTCTTCTTCTTCTTCTTCTTCTTCTTCTTCTTCTTCTTCTTCTTCTTCTTCTTCTTCTTCTTCTTCTTCTTCTTCTTCTTCTTCTTCTTCTTCTTCTTCTTCTTCTTCTTCTTCTTCTTGTCCTCTGCACATGACACATACTCCGCACATGACACACACTCCGCACATGACACACACTCCACACATGACACATTGGCCTTGGAAATACGCCCTGCGTAAAAGTGTTTTTTGAGGGAGATTGCATACCGTCCCACGTTAAAGTGGTACATTTCCGACATCTGGTTCAACCCTTCATCCAAAAGCCACTTTAATGTCATCAGTGCTTCAGGCTAGGACACGTCAAGGGCGTATTCCTCAACTCACGACTGTGTCCCCGTTGCCCTGAACCTCATGCTGAAGACGCCTGTCGCACGACTACACTGAAGTGCGCCAACTGCAGTGGTCCTCACGCTGCCTCGTCGAAAGACCGTCCTCGAATCCAAAAGGAGCGCGCAGTTCTCAGACAAATGGCCCGAGACAATTCGACACAGAGGGAGGCGGCCGAAGTAGTCTGGCGTCGGCGTCGACGTCAGCATCATCGAAAGTTTTCAAAGAAGGCACAATCCCGAAATGCTAGTTCCCACTCTTTAGCGGTTCAACCCGGTAGCGCCGCGAAAGGACCCATCACTTCTACGAAAGAAGCGGAGAAGCCTTCTTGGAAAGAATGGCTCACGCTCCCGACCCGCTGTTCTGCCAAGGAACCTCAGCAGATGGCGGCCGCACCAGAGCCGTCTACAGTTATGGAAGATTTGCCTAACAGATCAAGTGATTTCGGCGTGGCGTTCTCTCATAGAAGCCATCCGAGCGATATTAGTCGACATGAACACAGCATCGGATCGAAACGCACTTGGAGTATTGGACGCCCTAAACCCAGTGCTTGAACCTCTCAACTAGGAAGATGGCTACTCACATTTCATCATTTCGTAAAAAAGTCAAGGCTGCATCCGTCATCCAATAGAACGCCAGAGAACTAAAATCACGCCTTTCAGATTTTCGTCAGTTTGTGTTTACCAACGTGTTTCCACTCATCGTCATTTGTGAACCCAATTTGTCGAAACCAATAAGACTTTCGGAGTACGAAGCTTTCATGTCTTCAACAAACAGTGCGTGTAGAAGAATCATCGTCTTTGTTCGTCGTGCACTGACGTATGTTGTGCAACTGATAGCGCCTCACGATGACAATCAGTATGTCTCCATCACTGTGAAAAAGAACAAACTGATGTTTACTCTCATAGGCGTTTATATATCGCCGTCGAAGATTCTTGATTCCTGTAGATTTGCGGATATTTTGAGAGTATGTCCTGCACCATGGGTCATCATAGGTGATTTCAATGCACACCATAACGCATGGGGAAGTACGCGGACAAATGCAAGAGGACGCAGGTTAACAAACATCGCCTACAACTATGGCCTTACTCTCCTGAACGACGGTAGCCCCACTTTTTTTCGAGGGGTGACATACGGCAGCTGTCTCGACCTTGCTTTTGTCTCCAATTCCCTTGCGAGATACGTGAAGTGGTTTCCAGATATTGAGACACGAGGAAGTGTTCACATTCCAATTTACCTTAACTTCAAAGGCTTGTCTAGTTGTGGTCCACGGACGACCATTCGAGCAGTCCAATGGACCAACTTCAAATCTGACATAGAAGATGCTTGCAGCGATGGCCTACGATCTGAGTTATAGCAAACAATTAAGAGCACAATGCGAAACGCCACTCGCACGGTGACGATTTCTTCCAGACGAAATGACTTTGACATATAGTTAGAGCGACTGCTAGAACTTCGACGCTGGGCGGAGCGTCGGTATCGGCGTACAAAATCAATTCACGATCTTAGGGCAGTCAGGAGGATGCAAAAGAAGATTCGGCGTTACATGAATAGATTAGCTTTGGAATGATGGACAACGTTTTGCCAGTCTCTAGACCCTCGCAAGCCACTCTCACACATTTGGAAAACTGTTCAAGGTCTGTGTCACCCTACGGAATAGCGTTTTCCATCCAAAACGCTCACGCTATTTCAAGGGAGGCAAGACATCGTTGTCGCAGATGATTTCTGTGCGCAGATCGCCAACCAAGCCACTCGTCCAGATTCTCTAGTGAGAGGTGACGTTTCCTGTTTCCATGACTACCACATGGACCTCCCTTTTACCATGGAGGAGCTCCAAGCCGCACCAGCTCTCTGCAGGCGTTCAACTTCCCCGGGCCCATATGGTATACAGTACCGAGCCATGTGCAACCTTGGGGGAGGTGCAAGGAGAGAACTGTTGAGCCTTCACAACATCTCGTATGCAGGATGGCAATGTTCCTGACGACTGGAAAGTAAGCCGCTTGTTACCCATCTTGACGCAGGGCAAATCCCCACTTGAACTCGCCTCATACCACCCAATAGCACTGGCCAGCTGTGTAAGGAAGATAATGGAACGGGTGATACGAGGCTGCCTGGAGTGGTATCTTGAACACAAGATTGATCCGAATTCCATGGCTGGTTTCCGACGCAACCACTCTTCCATCGACAATGTTGTGGATCTAGTTTCGTACGTTCAGCACGAAGCATCCCGTAGGCGACTATCTACAGCTTTGTTTCTAGATGTGAAAGGCACGTATGATAATGCACTACATGAAGCCATTTTGGGTACTCTTGCTGTGGTTGGCCTTGGTGGTCGAGTCTTTCGGTGGATTTCGAGTTACCTGGCTGCAAGATCACTCTTTGTGTTAACAGAAGATGACTCAACTACGCGACGCTATACTTCCAGGGGTGTTCCTCAAGGCGGAGGTCTTAGCCCGATGCTATTTAATCTTGCACTAATTGGCCTTGCTGAATACTTGCCAAGTACAATTAAAATCTCAATATACGCAGACGACATATGTGTCTGGGCTTCGGAAGTCACACGTCCTCAGATACGTTCCCGGTTTCAAAGAGCAGCAACTGTGATTGCCAACTACTTGTTAAGACAAGGTCTCAGTATATCACCAGAAAAGTGCGCGCTGGTGGCCTTCACTCGCAAAGCAATGACCCCATATGTCATCTCAATCTGCGGGCAACCAATTTATCACGCCAGAACCCACCAGTTTCTGGGCAGCATTATTGATAGGGACCTCTGTTGGAGTGCGCATGTGGCCTATATGAAGAAGCGCCTGAACGATATTTCCCAATTGTTCGAGTTCCTGGCAGGAAAGACGTGGGGGATGTCAGTAGACGCAATGATGGAACTCTAAAGAGGCCTGTTTCTCGTTTTCCTGAGATATAGCTTGCCCATGCTCAGCAATACTTGCAAGACCAATGTTCGTGTTCTACAGGCAGTACAAGCCCAAGCACTGATAGTGTGCCTTGGTCTGCCCAGATGTACGTCAACAGAGGCAACAATTGAGATTGCTGGTGACTATCCGATACAAACTCACATTGTTGTAGAAGTCCTGAGAACGCACATCAGACACTTCGCACGTGCTCCCTGTCATCACCTTGCGCTGTTGCCTTCAGAGAGGCGCCAAGCATCGTTCACTAAAATGATTGTGAAGTACAACGAGAAACTTCCCTCGGGCTTCACTCCTGCATCTAAACCATCGATACCTCCTTGGTGTCTTATTCGACCCACAGAGCATATGAGTGTACCAGGAATTTGGAGTAAATCTGAGCTTTTATATCCCCCGTGCTGAAACAACTGTCTTTTCTTCTATATATATACTGGTAGCTATACGAACCACCAGTGTTCGTCAGGTGCAGTAGTTGTCCCAGAAGAGGTGTTACCATCAGCTTTAGGACTGACCACTCCACGGAATCTACAGCAGCGGAACTAGCTGCTTTTTCGCGCTGCATTTTGTGTGGTCTATCGGGAACCACCGCAACAATGGTCGATTTTCAGCAACTCAAGGGCTGCCCTATAATCTGTGCTCTCAGCACTGCGTCGCGGGCCGTACGAACAGCTTGTTTTCGAAATTCGATGCCTTCTGCACATTTTACACGAGAAAGGGCATCATGTGACGTTTCAGTAGCTGCAGGTCACTGCGGCGTCACAGGGAACGAACATATCGATACTGCCGCGCGGACAGCTCTAGAAGAATCCATACCACTTTTGCGAACCGATGTAGCCAGTAATCTTCGATGAAGTGCGCGTGAAATCACGTTTTCACTATGGTGCCCACCAAGCAACGAGACGAATCGCCAACACCACCTTGTCCTCTTTGATGGCTCTCCGCATGCCCACTGGGCTCGACCGAAGAGAAGCCACCATTCTTCATCGCTTACGGCTAGGAGTGTCATTTACAAAATCTTATTCCTTTGTCATAAGAATAGCCGACAACGCTCTCTGCGGTGCCTGCCATTGCGAAGAGACGCTACACCACATCCTGTGCGACTGTCCGTTGTATGACATCCAGAGACAGTCATTGGCGTCCGTTCCTGCGCGCATCGACATCAGCCAAATGTCTGTGGACACAATTCCGTCAAGTGCCCGAGAGAAGACATTGCAACAGAAGGCGACAAAAGCTCTGTTGAAATTCCTACGCGACACGGACTTGAACAAGCGGCTGTAACAGCAATGTTACACACCGCGAAAGACAAGACTGGACTATGACCGAATGTGCGCGTGTGTGCTGCCGAATGGGCTGTGTTTATCTATCTTCCCTCCCTGCTCTCTACCTTTCATCTCCCCCATCACCCTCCCATGCGCAGGGTAGCAAACCGGCTGCCTATAGGCTGGTTATCCTCCCTGCCGTTCTTCTCTTCCTATTTTCCTTTCTTCCTTGACCAAATAGAAGGTGAATTCTTTTCATTATTACAGTATTATGTTATTATTTAGGCCCACTAGTGAATATTGGAATTAACTGATATGTGAGGTTTAACGTCCCAAAACCACCATATGATTATGAGACGCTGTTGTGGAGGGCTCCGAAAATTTTGACCACCAGGGGTTCTTTAACGTGCACCCAAATCTGAGCACACGGGCATACAACATTTCCGCCTCTATATGCACCTGCCGCAGCTGGGATTCGATCCTGCGACCTGCGGGTCAGCAGCCGAGTACCTTAGTCACTAGACCCCCGTGGCGGGGCAAATTATTGCAATTAGTCACTGAGTTTATAAACCAATGAATATTATGTGCGCTGAATTTCACAGGACATTCTTTTAGTCGCAGTGGTATAGTCCCGACGTCGTTGGGATAACTGCCCCTTTCTTACTTTTTAGTGGGAGATGCCTGTATTAGGATTTATCCAATTTCTGTGGGACATATTCGTTTGTAATAATGATCGTTTCCTTATGGGCTTAGAAGATTCCTGTGACACATACCAGTTTGTTGGGCTAACCATTGCCTTCATTTTTAAGGACCAGTGGTGAGCAGTGGGACTCAGCTGATGTCTGTGGCGCACCAAGCATTATCGCATTATCCCGAATCATGGACATGAAAGGTTCGACTAAGAAAAAATTCGGCAGATCCCACGTACCCTGGCATCGACGTTATGCGAAGCATGCGGAGGGAAGGGGACCATGTTGCAATTTTTCGATTGAGCGACAGGTCATGAAAAGACGCTAAATATATGTACAAATGTTGCACACACAGGCATATGTTGAAGAGTTGCAGATGTTTTTATAACCACTCGTTTGCACTTGCGCAACGATTCCAACTGGGAGATTCGTATTAGCAAGACCAGAAGCTGATATGAAGCGCTGATGCTCGCGAGGATGCTGGCCCTGGACACTGCTACATAAATAAACTTCAGTGCATGACAACTAACCACAATTGACGTTAGCCCGATATGACTGCTTTATCAAAGGAGTACATATGTAATGTTTATAAAATCTGGTAAGCAGCACTGCAACCACTTTTGACATTTCACGAAGATCAGCGTCTATTTGAAAAGTAGTTCCGAGAGCTGGCGCGACATTGTGGTCAAATTCTTCATTGCCTCGCAGAAGGCTTGGGTTTGATTCCAGCTGTGATCCTGACATTTATTCTTCGCATTCGTCGGGTCGATGCTACCGATGTCGGGTATTTCTTAACGTTGGCGCGTTAAAATTTCTCGTGTGTGTTCTCGTCGTTCTTGGGTAGACACCAAGTGTCAATCACCGAAAAAGTGACAAAAAAAGGGGATGGGTAGATCTTACCACGTACCACGGGAATCCATGCTATGCGAAGCATGTGGAGGGAATGTGATTAATGTAATTTTTTCATGAAATGACGCTGAAGCAGTAGGTGGGCTATTCGGCCCCTAGGGTGACAGCGGTTGACAAGTCAGCACAATAGGTATCGGTCAGTGACGACTGTGAAGGGTTGTTTACTTAGTTAAGAACGAAACCACTGGTTCGCAAATACTATGGCGAGGCATTGTTATTCGGTGACAGTGTGATTCTGCTTGGACCTACTCGGGGAGTGACCCGAGTATGCGATCGTGTATTTGCAGTTACGGCAGCGTGCAACTAGGACATCACCAATACCTGTGCCGCTGGCGTCCATGCGAGGTTCTGTTTCACCTAGAGGATTGAAGTGTTAAGAGAAGGTCGTGAAGTCAGCAGGAAATTCCGTTGACGAAAGAAAGAATCGCCTTCCGCGGTCCACTAAAAGGAAATGTTCTTTCTTAACAGACATGCCAGCCAAAACGTCATTTTGGCAAAGTTAGGTGTAAGTGAATTTTAGATGCGAAGCAGCTCTTCGACTCCCGTGTGTAACGACGTACGTACGTGTGACCATACGGATGCGCCGCAACGCATCCACCTCGCCGCAGGTGTTGGAGCGTTACCAAGTAGGTCACGCCGCAGCTGCGCGTTGACGTCGCCCTCCTCTCGCAAGATTCGATCGCAGGTGTGCAATGACGTCACTCTCTCCCTCAGCTGCAGCGCGTTCACGGAAGCGCCCGCTACTGCCGGCTCCTCCGCCCGCTTGAAACACACTTCTTTTTCGCTTCACTCTTTCCACTGACCGCAACTCTCGACCACACATCGAATGGAAACACTTTTACGGCTCCTTCATCTGCTATGAGACGTACACAAAACATAATCCGCCTACGGTGTCCTTGCGCTCACTCGAGTGAACACTACACCGAGTTTTGCTTCAAATCTTTGTTCCGGTGCTCACGTCGGCGCCCGTTTCAAACGGGTCAACGCCGTGCGCACCGCTGCTGCTTTGCATTACACCAGGGTTCCTTTAGATGAGATGGTACATAATGTTTTAGGTATATAATAATGTTGAACTCGAATGGCAGATCACGAGCGCTGGACCGGATCGCAAATGGAGCGCGCAGATCCGAGCGGGATTGCTCTCGCCAAATCTGCGACTGGAACGCGCACGTCTCGACGGGAACTCTTGGTGAGCGGAAATCTAGCGAGGGAGCACGAGAGGGTGCGGAACAGTGCAGAGAGTTTTCCGGACAGCCATCGGTGATTGGATGAAAGGCTGGTGCACAAAATGCGTCACTTCAACTTCCGGTCAAATTCGCCGATTTCGGCGGAGCGAGAATTCTCGCTCCACGGAGCAATGCGTGATCTGCGGTTGCTCGCAATTTGCCATTAAAACATAAAATTAACGCTCCTAATCTGCCATTGGAATGTGATTACTACGCTCAGCGAAAAACTTAATCTGGATCTCCCGTTGGAATTCAACACAAGGTATGTTTGCAGCTGAAGTAGATCGACTAACAAATAAGTACATACATCTTTGCATCTTCACATCTAACCTACGTGCGTTACGGTATAATGCTCACATCAAACGTTTATCTAATCGAGAAATACATTTTTATCCTATCGCAAGATATTTCCACCCGCGCTGGGCTGCTTACGAATGTGCAATGTTCATTTACACATCTACAATCAAATCCGAAGGATTGACGTAAACAGAACTGGTGTGAAACAATTTTGTTTATTTCGACGTGAACCTGTTGAAAACACTCGTCGCTGGTATACGTTTGTGCAGGCTTGGAGAGAAATTGGTTTCCTGGACTTGATTTCTTACTATTGTATGAGAACGTACCGAATAAGTTGATGTAAAGCATACAATATCCCTGAATAGTTCATTGGAAATAGAGTGCTACTGACTGATCAAAGTAAGACAAGAACCGGGTCTAAGTGCACTGACTTAAGCCTCACTGCTAGTTTTAATACGGCACATTGATCGGATTTCTGCCAGCGATTCTCGAAAGTAATCAGTGCTTTAAGAACAGGCCCACGAAAAACACGACGTGTAGGATAATACGTTCGGGCTGATCCCATAATAAGTCGCTTCGCCAAAGCAATTGACTTATAGCCCTCCATAGCACTTCAAGGGTCACTGCTGACATGGACACACTAATAGCGTTAGGGCTAAAAGCTCCTTGTACCTTTGACCTTCATCAGGACTAATGGAGAGCTGCTGCGAAGGCGTCCACGTGCCTGTTATGAGGAGGGATTGTCGCATTTATATATCTCAAGAAAAATATCCGCGTTCCTTGATAGACTCTCGAGTGCTAATAGTGTGGGCAGCGCTGCAACAACGCACAGGTTGAAAAAAGAACGTAACAGTGCAATAATAATAACTATAGCGTTTGGGAAAATGCCCTAGAAACAATATCCGGGTTCACTGTCAGTTGATATAAATTATACACATAGCAGTGGCTTTGTTGATTTGGTATAGTCAATCTTAACTGAAGCGATACCCTAATCTAATCGTATACTCTTTTTCTCAATTGCTATGGCTACCACCTCGATATATGCGAGTTTTCACTTTAAAGAGACAGCGCCATGGGATGCATACCGTATTTCATTAGTGAAAGTTTGTTTGATAAACCGGTTACCAGAGTGACCGAAAGAGAATTGCTTATAAAAGTTCATATTTGGACCTGTACTAGGGGCAACAAAACACTGCGGTGACATACTTGAATTGATTTGCTATTGGACATGCGCATGTGTGTGTGTGTGTGTGTGTGTGTGTGTGTGTGTGTGTGTGGAGAGAGAGAGAAAGAAAGAGAGAGATAGAGGCAATGCTGAGACGAGAACTATTAATGCTTTGTCTTTACTCAAACTTGTACTATTTTTGTGCTCATGCAGTTGTCTGCTGCCCCTTTCCTACAAAGTTTGAGATGAACGGGCTACGCTTGATCGGGCAAGAAGAGAATGAAAGACAAAGCGAAGGTTCAGTTTAAAAGAAATAGTAAAAAGGGAATGGAAAACGGAAATAGATTTGTTCATTTTTTGTTCGGCATCAAAGCCACCGTTACCACCATGGTGCGCGTTCGCTATACCTATTTTCTCCGCCAGTTGTCCGTCCTCAATTGCACGGTGTGACCAACTAAATGAAGCTCTGGACTCCCTAACCTCACTGTTTTTATTTTCTCTTTGTTCACTTGAGAAGAGACGTGTGCTCTGCTGTTTTGTGCTGGTGGACCGAATATTAACGAGGGACATTTCCAGAGACTTCTTACATTGACTTTCGAACATTTACTTACCATTATGTTGTGATATGTGCGTATAAGTGTGTCTTTTAATATCTGTGCCCGAGTTTTCTATTTTCCATGCACTGCTTTGTATGTTTTGCTTCAAGATACGTGTTCAAGTTTCAATCAACGGCTAAGGAGTAGCCGGCGCCATAATGGTGCTCCAACATCTCCTTATATATCATATCAATAAAAAAAAGAGGTCTGAGAGCGAAAGTAAGAAAAGCACCATGGCTGATGACAAGTACATCAACAGATGACATAGTGACTGATGTGTTGTGACCAGTATAGCTTACATAAAAAAACACGAATATATTATATACATGGCGAACTTAAGGGAGAAAAGTGGGTTTCAGACAGGAAATGTGATGTGTCACACCACATATTAGTATTTCAAAGATGGGCTGATTGAATAAATACCGATTAAAAAACTTTAGAAGAACTGATTTATCACCCTCAGCGGCTAAGATGGAAGGATGAGCGCAAACATTTTGCTGCTCTGGGTGAAAGGTAGTGCAATTTAATTTTATATATTTTTCTATTTTTAGTGAGGGAGAACCTATGGCAAGTAAGTTGCTTCGATGGAAGGATGGGGGGACTTATTAGGTGTTTTGGGCTGTTTACTTTTGGTCAGAACAGGGGGGGGGGGTAATCGAGGCATGGCGAAATGTACAGGTGCGGGGACAAACCCTCTTCCTTCTGTGCTCATCGCTGGCGCCTCAATAAACTAAGAGAGTTGACCCACCTGACCGAGGTCAGCGGTATGATTGCGGGACTTTCGAAGCACATTTGTCATGTAGTGTGGGGCCGTCTGAGCCTGTGTTAACGGGCTGAATATAGTTACGACTTCGTATTTACTTTCCAGATCCATGCTGGAAAGGGCGAAGCAATAACAATTGATGCCGTAAAAGAAACAGTGCTCTAAATGAAGAGTAAAGTACAGAGAGGCTTTTGCAAAACACACACACACACACACACACACACACACACACACACACACACACACACACACACACACACACACACACACACACACACACACACACACACACACACACGCACACGCACACGCACACACACACGCACACGTTTGTGTGTGCTGCATAAGACATCCTTTCTTTTACTCTTCATTTAGAGCACCATATGTCTGTGTGTTTGCGTTTGTGTAGAAAGAGAGAGATAAAGAGAGAGAGAGAGAGCGCTGAAGCGGGAACACTGGGTAGGCGAACCAGGCGTGGCCAGGGAATCGGAGCGTTTTTTCACAGCAAAAAAACCTTACGTCGTTCATTAAGATGTGTCCTGTTTTTTATGACGTATGTGGAAGCGCAATTTTTTGTCAAGGGAGCAGCAAGTGTTGACAGCTATCAGATATAGGCGATGTAATTTGTCACGCGATACAAAGGCCACTAGAAATATTTGATAGAAACAAACGGGCGTGTAGAGTAGACCTCTTTTTATGTGTTAGTAGTATTTGCGCTATTCTGTACAGTGATTGTGGTTGGCCAGAGAGTTCAAACGTCTTTTTTTAAGGTTGGTGTTGCGTTGGTGTGGTAGTGATATAGGGGGAGGGTGAAATGGCGGGGGGGGGGGGATTGGCACTATGTGAAGTAAAATGACGTTCGAGTATAAAAGAAGTCGTAAAGTTTGTTGACCAGTGATAAAAAGAGCTGAAAACTTTGCACCGTTCTACACGATGCGGGGAGGTGTTGTTGTTGACTTTACGTAAGTTTGTGTATGGGACTTTTATTCTGTATTTCTTTTTCCGCTGATATCCAGTAGTGCGTGCCGCTTATGCTCGATTATTTTTTTTTCCTAGACTAAACGTAAGACCATGCACGACTCTGCTACGCGCAATGTAGTTTGTTTGGTTCTTCGTGAAAAAAAAAAATATTTTGAACTTCATATCATTAGCGCCAAAAATGTTCGCCCTGGGAAAGTGTGTACGTATAAGCAGGGATTCGGGCAAAGTACTTTCTGAAATGCTTGCTTAGTGTGACCATCGTATCACTGTAATGGGTATGACACGTTTACGATGGGGCAAATTGCATGTGAAAGTTTGTGTTCCGAAATTGTTTTCGCGTTTTATATGTCCCGGCTGTGAAAGCGTGCAGAACCTCACTGCTATGCAGCACTCACTATTGTGCTTACGTGTTTTTTTCACATTTTCCAAATAAAAAAAAGACAAAGAAGAGTCTTGCAAAAGTATGCCTGGCTAAACAGAAAAATAAACAAAACAAACATCAGTAGACGCATGGACCTCCTGCCACGTTACGCCTCACATGGGATCATCATAGGATGCTCATTTTCTTGGATCGTGAATTCCACATAGGTGCGCCTTCTTGAATAAGGGTCTGCGAGAAAAAAAAAGAGAAGCATAGTATAAACCATTGGAAAATCTTTATGAATATTTCTCGGCATTGCATTTACAACCAATTCGTGAGTGTATGCAGCGTCTGGGTGCTTGCGTGTGGGTGCGCGTGTTTGTGTGTTTGCGGCGGGAAGGGGAAAACAATTGGCGCCATTTAGAATGATCAACTTAAGACGAAGTGAGAAAGAGATATGGAAGTATTCTATGCTGCAGGTGGAACCTTGCGAGATTAGCCGCCACACGTCATTACACCCAGTAAACGCGCCGAAGTGAGAATTAAATCGCATCTATAGCAGCAATGCATTACGTAGTTTGCGCAGTGGGTGCGAAGTTTGCTTTCGACAGTTCACGGGTCTCAATTTTATTTTAACGCGATAGAGTTGAAGTCCGTTTCACAGAAATTCCAGCGTCGATGTCGGCGTCATTGGTTGTGGGCGAAAAATGATCATATTGTTCGTGATCGAAAAATTGAGAAAATTGCAAATAAGATAAACGAAGAAGTTTGGTTTGTAGTGAGAATTGAACCCATCACATCCAAGTGGCAAAGAAATGTTCTACCATAGAGCCACTTTATTGCTCGAAAGGACTTTGAAAGGAAAAAAAAAGACACTGTATATGATTATCACGTATAGTCGAAGTACTCGGCATGTAATGTTGCGTGGGAGAATCCTGTAGACTATTTTCCATGAGACATCCAGGTGCCACATCCCCAAGATGACGCATCCATATCTATCCTTGTATAATCTAGTCAGGGGGGTGGGGGAAGGAAGTGGGAATGTGTTGGGAAAGGAGCGTAACGAATAGCTGCTTGAAGTATGGTACAGCAAGGGCATGGCAGAGAGAAGTGAGGGCAAAGAGGATTAAAATGTGAAAGGAAGATGCGCCACTGCATCACAACTGAAGGTTTCCTTTCCCGCCGTAAACACCTAGCAGACTGTAACTTTGTGGACCACCCGCGCTTGCTTGTCCGTCAACGCGAGCGTCGCTGAAGCGCACGCGATACGCTTCCTACAGCTTTCACGTTGAGTGTAACTGGAGAAAATTTACTTAGCCGTGTGATGTTGAGTAACACGAGTCTTTTGTGCACCTACTAAAAGTTTAGGGTGTTGCTGTGGGAAGCCGCCGTAATTAGGCAAACGCTCGAGCTTTTTATAATATTAGCCGTCGTGTGGCACAGCGGGCTTCAGACGACGCTAGTAGCAAACAGCCACAAACACGAGCAGATTAGGGAAATTACTGCCACGTTAATGAACAAATGTCTGCGCGTACGTACGGCGTCCATTGCTCTTTTATGTGTCTCTCGAGTAAAACGCGACCCACTTGAAAGGTGACTATGTATCTTATAATGGGATGCCTCGATTCTTTAGATGAATTGCTACGTTCGGTGCATCTCTTGAAAGAGGCACACATGAAAGAGTCAACGACACTCGAAAATTTACATTTAGACGCCGCCTGATGTTATATCAGTAACCGCTCTGGAGTGGATAAATGTGGTTGACCTGGCACCATTTATTGTGAGTAACAGTCGCTTGAGTAACAATCAGTAGAAAAAACAACAGCGCTTGGAGTTTACGCAACTTTAGAGACAGAGCATTTACGACGCTCCACGAGAAAGCTGGGGCTCGTTTATTCCACGTTATTGCTCTGTCATTAACAATGAAGTGTAGCAATGTAATTAAGGGGACTAGGCGCGTTCAACGTGCAGATGAGAGAGATATGTATACGCTGTTGGAAAAGCGTGACTTGCTGTGGTTGAAAGTTCGCGAGAGTATATTCCTGAAGGAAAAATAAGGGGGCCCTAAAGCTTCGGGTTTAAGAACGCGAAGCTGAACGTGATAGCGATGTCCTGTTCCTAGTTCGTACTTAAAACACTCGGTGCTTGAAACATTTTCGAACTTGCTACGCGCCCACTACGTGGTCTTAAGCGAATAGGCGCAGTAGCGTGTCTGTCTTTTTTAAAGAGTGGCCGGCTTCTAACAACGAAGTCAGTATAATATTCTCATGTTCTTACGCGCGATGACAATTGATGTACGCTTGTACCACGCATTATTGCTGCAATATTTCAAGTTGTGTTTTGAAGCATCTATAAAGGATGTGTGTGTTTTTAAAGTACGAGTTACTCTCCCTGAATGTCCAAGCAGAGGAAGTTATTTTTTCTTTATTTGCAAACAGGGGCATAGCTGTGCGGTGGAACATCTGTTTGCCACGCAGACGACCCAGGTTTGATACCCACTCGGACCCAAACGACCCGGGTTCAATCCACACTCTCATCTAGGATTTCTTCATCATTTATTTTATTTTGTGTCATTCTGGATTTTTCGGTTGTGCATAAGATGGTGTGATGAGCGAAGAAAACGACAACGACGGAAGTGCCGGGCGAGGCGCGTGTAATGTGCGCGTGAGTGTCAGCGAATCAGCTGATGACCTGTGGTGGCCCATAGAGGTGGCGTGCCACGATTGGGCCACGGGCGACCATCACGTGGCAGTGGGCTTTGTGGCTGGGGACGAGCCGAAGCAGCGGTAGACGGGAGACAGCGGGCCGAAGCGTCGGACGCAGGCGAGCCAGGTTCCGGCCAGGGAACGCGGCCGTCCACGCTGCTGCCGTCCAACCACCAGCTGGGGCGGCATTGCAGGCGCGAGTACTGCATCTCGGGGCGCGGCCTGGCCTGCTGTTCTCTTCCTTGCCGAGGGCATCGCGGATCTCGGCGAGGCGTCTCCACGGTCAGCCATTCGACACAGCGATGAACGTGGCCTGGCTAATGGTCACGGTTGCGTCGAGCATCGTGTCTCGGCGCACGCTCTTCGCTGGACGGGCTGGCCATGCCACGCATGGAGCAGCGCGTCTCCGATGCGGGTTGACTGCTCCGTGGCCGCACCAATGCCATGAAATAAAAAGTTCATGTTAATCCTTTCTCGTCCGCTATCAACAAACATAGTGACGAACGTTCCTTAACCATCACAATAAATGGCAAGCCTGCCAGGATTAAGCTCTCGCGTTACATCTGAGAGCCTCACGTTGTTTGTGTGTGGCCGACGAGAATGGACGACAAGAGAGAGCTAGTTGAGCTAGAGAAGGAGATGGGGCTGAGTGGAGAGGCTTTGCTGGCATGGGTGAGCGCTGAGGAAAAAGAAATGAGGGACCAGAGAGCTCGGAAACGAGGCCCGAGGCCGCGCTGGTCCAGACATCTCCGCCACCATTGCTCGAGAGTCGTGAGTCCACGGGACTGTTCTTCCTCATCACTGTGTATTGTGAGAATAGTTGTTTGACTGAAACAACTTTCTTGTGCGGGGGGTTATTGTGATGAGTGAAGAAAACGACAACGACGGAAGTGCGGGGCGAGGCGCGTGTAATGTGCGCGTGAGTGTCAGCGAATCAGCTGATGACCTGTGGTGGCCCATAGAGGTGGCGTGCCACGATTGGGCCACGGGCGACCATCACGTGGCAGTGGGCTTTGTGGCTGGGGTCGAGCCGAAGCAGCGGCAGACGGGAGACAGCGGGCCGAAGCGTCGGACGCAGGCGAGCCAGGTTCCGGCCAGGGAACGCGGCCGTCCACGCTGCTGCCGTCCAACCAGCAGCTGGGGCGGCATTGCAGGCGCGAGTACTGCATCTCGGGGCGCGGCCTGGCCTGCTGTTCTCTTCCTTGCCGAGGGCATCGCGGATCTCGGCGAGGCGTCTCCACGGTCAGCCATTCGACACAGCGATGAACGTGGCCTGGCTAATGGTCACGGTTGCGTCGAGCATCGTGTCTCGGCGCACGCTCTTCGCTGGACGGGCTGGCCATGCCACGCATGGAGCAGCGCGTCTCCGATGCGGGTTGACTGCTCCGTGGCCGCACCAATGCCATGAAATAAAAAGTTCATGTTAATCCTTTCTCGTCCGCTATCAACAAACATAGTGACGAACGTTCCTTAACCATCACAATAAATGGCAAGCCTGCCAGGATTAAGCTCTCGCGTTACATCTGAGAGCCTCACGTTGTTTGTGTGTGGCCGACGAGAATGGACGACAAGAGAGAGCTAGTTGAGCTAGAGAAGGAGATGGGGCTGAGTGGAGAGGCTTTGCTGGCATGGGTGAGCGCTGAGGAAAAAGAAATGAGGGACCAGAGAGCTCGGAAAGGAGGCCCGAGGCCGCGCTGGTCCAGACATCTCCGCCACCATTGCTCGAGAGTCGTGAGTCCACGGGACTGTTCTTCCTCATCACTGTGTATTGTGAGAATAGTTGTTTGACTGAAACAACTTTCTTGTGCGGGGGGTTATTGTGATGAGTGAAGAAAACGACAACGACGGAAGTGCGGGGCGAGGCGCGTGTAATGTGCGCGTGAGTGTCAGCGAATCAGCTGATGACATGTGGTGGCCCATAGAGGTGGCGTGCCACGATTGGGCCACGGGCGACCATCACGTGGCAGTGGGCTTTGTGGCTGGGGACGAGCCGAAGCAGCGGCAGACGGGAGACAGCGGGCCGAAGCGTCGGACGCAGGCTAGCCAGGTTCCGGCCAGGGAACGCGGCCGTCCACGCTGCTGCCGTCCAACCACCAGCTGGGTTGGCATTGCAGGCGCGAGTACTGCATCTCGGGGCGTGGCCTGGCCTGCTGTTCTCTTCCTTGCCGAGGGCATCGCGGATCTCGGCGAGGCGTCTCCACGGTCAGCCATTCGACACAGCGATGAACGTGGCCTGGCTAATGGTCACGGTTGCGTCGAGCATCGCGTCTCGGCGCACGCTCTTCGCTGGACGGGCTGGCCATGCCACGCATGGAGCAGCGCGTCTCCGATGCGGGTTGACTGCTCCGTGGCCGCACCAATGCCATGAAATAAAAAGTTCATGTTAATCCTTTCTCGTCCGCTATCAACAAACATAGTGACGAACGTTCCTTAACCATCACAATAAATGGCAAGCCTGCCAGGATTAAGCTCTCGCGTTACATCTGAGAGCCTCACGTTGTTTGTGTGTGGCCGACGAGAATGGACGACAAGAGAGAGCTAGTTGAGCTAGAGAAGGAGATGGGGCTGAGTGGAGAGGCTTTGCTGGCATGGGTGAGCGCTGAGGAAAAAGAAATGAGGGACCAGAGAGCTCGGAAACGAGGCCCGAGGCCGCGCTGGTCCAGACATCTCCGCCACCATTGCTCGAGAGTCGTGAGTCCACGGGACTGTTCTTCCTCATCACTGTGTATTGTGAGAATAGTTGTTTGACTGAAACAACTTTCTTGTGCGGGGGGTTATTGTGATGAGTGAAGAAAACGACAACGACGGAAGTGCGGGGCGAGGCGCGTGTAATGTGCGCGTGAGTGTCAGCGAATCAGCTGATGACCTGTGGTGGCCCATAGAGGTGGCGTGCCACGATTGGGCCACGGGCGACCATCACGTGGCAGTGGGCTTTGTGGCTGGGGTCGAGCCGAAGCAGCGGCAGACGGGAGACAGCGGGCCGAAGCGTCGGACGCAGGCGAGCCAGGTTCCGGCCAGGGAACGCGGCCGTCCACGCTGCTGCCGTCCAACCACCAGCTGGGGCGGCATTGCCGGCGCGAGTACTGCGTCTCGGGGCGCGGCCTGGCCTGCTGTTCTCTTCCTTGCCGAGGGCATCGCGGATCTCGGCGAGGCGTCTCCACGGTCAGCCGTTCGACACAGTGATGAACGTGGCCTGGCTAATGGTCACGGTTGCGTGGAGCATCGCGTCTCGGCGCACGCTCTTCGCTGGACGGGCTGGCCATGCCCCGCATGGAGCATCGCGTCTCCGATGCGGGTTGACTGCTCCGTGGCTGCACCCATGCCATCAAGCGCCGGTGTCACCAGAGCGTCGCACATCGGCAAGGGACGAGCGAGACGTTCTGCCGGGCGAGACGCGGGAGTGCGCACAGAGGAGCACGGAACCGGGCGAGGTTCAGGGTGGCCGAGGATCCAGGTGCCAGGAGAGTTGCTGGCTGATTCGAGGATCGCCGAGCGGTGCCGAGCCGTACCGAGCGACGCGCCAGACTCGGACGTGGGCCACGAGCTCATGAGCTGCAGTGTGCACCCGAGAGTACCTGGCGGTGCCCTGGCCAAGAAGAACGAACGTGCGGAAAAGAGAGCTCGAGGGTTGAGGTCACGAAGGCAGAGGAAGCGATGCGCCGCTCGAGAGGACGAGTTCCTGGCAGCGTTCCTGGGCCGGACGTGGGACCCGTACGTGTCGGCCAGGTCGAGCTCCGGTGTGTCCGTTCGAGGTCGAGTCCGTCGGCCTGTACAAGGTCCAAGGACGGGGCCTGCTGAACGGCTCCTGCCTGGGTGCAGTGGCCGGGAGCAGGTTCGTGGACGAGGCCTACCGGGTGGGGTCCTCGTGAGCCGTGGCCCGATCCTGGATCTCAGGAGTTGCGACCCTGACTGCTGGGTTGGCCGCGACGTCCGACTCAACGGCGCTGCACACGGTAGCGCATCCGTGTGCCGTCAGCCGTTCCACCCATGCCATGAAATAAAAAGTTCGTGTTAATCCTTTCTCATCCGCTATCAACAAACATAGTGACGAACGTTCCTTAACCATCACAGATGGTTACCTTTTACTCGCACCCAACGATGGCGCGCCGACACCGTAATTTTTGCAAAACGAGCTGTTTAACGCGTTCGCGTCAAAATTGACAGATGTGTCACATACCATGGCTTCTGAGTCTAGAGTCAAATAAACAGTAACATCAGCGAATGTATTATCGCGCTGGAAAGAACAGCGAACAGTGGGGCTCCTACGCGCTCCAATGTTCGCCTTTCTTTTCGAACTGTTGAATTCTGGCTAGTGACGGAATGCCTCTAACATATTTTCTCGGCCACTAACGCGAGGGCGCGAGGAAAACAAGTGCGAACAGCAAGTCCTTTTACCTCGCGGCCCATTCCATTGTCCATGTACGTATAATAGTTGTGGGGTTTAACAAATCACAACCACAATATGATTGTGAGAGACGCCGTATTGAATGACTCCGGAAACTTCGGCTTCCTCAGGTTCTTTGATTTGTCCCTACGTCAATAGGTATACACGGGCCTCAAGCATTTTTCGCGGAGGTGAAAATATTTCAGGCCCGCGTGCTTAGATTTGAGTGCTCGTTAAAGAACCCCAGGTGGTCGAAATTTCCGGAGTCCTCTATTACGGTGTCTCTGATAATCATATGGTGGTTTTAGGGTGTTAAACACCAATAGTTATCATTATATTTTCGCCTCCCCCGAAATTATAGCCGCCGCGGCCGACATTACCCATATACGCAGCACTTGATTGGTGAAAAGTTGCATCAACATTAAAAAAGGGGGTGGTGCTAAAGGAAGAGCGGGCTGTCCAGCTGTTCTGCCGGAAAATCTAGCACTTCCTGTTCCCTTCAGTTACGATTTCAAAGAGGTGCAATATTCAATTTGGAGAATGGCTATCCTTCTAGCAAGATCGTCCAGAGAAGTAATTCAGCGGGCGTGTCCGAAAGACTGTGGATACGAATTAGTTTCGATGCTCTGGGCAAACATGTCATACTTAATAAAATTCTTAATTTCGGACTCACTACGCCTTTAAAATGATGTTTAGTTCAACATGTTGATTGCTGTGTGATGATCCTTGAAGGGGCCCAGCAAACGTTTTGAGCATGGTCAGAAAAACGCTGCCGATTGGGAGTAGAGTCGCCTGAGAAAACTCGAGCCAAATATTATAGCGCAGCACGCGGCCTGATATTCACAATTAACTATCAAAGTCAGCTAAAAATTACTTTCTCTTCTCTCGACAAATCACGAAAGACGCTCTAAAATCACTCGCAACATGCCCATTCATCCGCCATTGGCTGATTTGAACACGGCACGCTCGTTTGTTGCAGTAATCACCGCGTGAGGCCGCCGCAACGTCCACGCGTGCGCACGCGATCAACCTGAAAAAAGTCACGCATTCGAAAAAAAGAGAAAAAAGTGCTCAAAGTCACGAGGCATGTGTGACGTTTTTTTTTTTGCCCCTGCCATTTCTCTCTGTTTAGCTTCCAGCGTTCTTGTCGGGATGTAAGAAGAGAGAATTCAATCGCAGCATGCGACAAATTTTTGTAACTCCACTCGCGCTTGACGGATTCTTAAAATTTTCGCGGTGTTGAATTCGCAAGGAAAGAAGCTCTTCCAGCAAATTCATTCCATGGTTACTTGAAAAAGTGTTTCAGGGACCTCTAAATAACGTAAGTGTGTGTTAGCAATGAAAAAAAAAGTACTAGAGAGCTTCTGTTTTTATGTTCAACTGGTCTGTAAGGTTTTCTTTATTACCACGCATTTTTCTCGTTTTACTTTTTATGTCATTCGGTTTTCGGCCACAAACCTTCGAGAAATGCTCAGCGTGACTTGCGCCTCATTCTTCGAGAGCTGCCTGGCTGGGTGGCTGCTGCGATAGCGAAACGTTGCGCGCCGGCATTGACGAGCACTGTCGTCTGCTCCGGCACCATATACATGGCGGAACGGACTAGTTCACGTAATGGGCGCTTGGGACGCCCTTTTACGAATAGGGCATGATTTACGAAAAGGGTATGATTTTACGAAAAGGGTATGATTGGTGGCTAAAGTCAAGGCACGAGTGAAAATTAAACCCTTCACTGCAAAGTACTCATCCAACTTTACCATTTAAAGGAAAAAAAGATAAATCTAGTGGTTAGTTCACTAAGTATTACGGCTAGGTGGCGTTAGCCGCCGCCCGATCTAAAGGGTACAGCCACATACATCCGTCCATCGGTATATCGTAGACCGTTCTGTCAAGATTGCCCTCAAGACGCAAACACTCGAGATCATTGGAGAGCTGGCGCGAAGACTGAGGATAAGAGGAATATTCGATGACACACGTGCAAATGCCGACGCGCTTCGCCACCTGTCAGTTGATCGAACGGCCGATGCTCTGTTCTCCGCTCTCAGCGCAAGTGTGTATCTTTGTAACCTGAATTTCCGTTTACCGGCCACAAGTTGGGCGAACTAAAGAGTTTCATTTTGGACAAGTCGTCTCTGCTTTCGCCAACGTCAGGACACCGTGACAATATGAACTTGGCCTGCAGCGCCTTCACGTGTCGCTCAAACTACACTGTTCATCACTTCTTCTCCTTCGTTTTGTGCGCAGCAATCGACTTTTCTTTCCTTGCTTCGACACGTGTTCCGTCATCCTTGGTAATCTATGATGCTATACAAGAACCAGGCTCATCACTAAGGCTCACCACATGACCTCCTTAGTGGCACACCAATCTATAGGCAATTTATATTATTAACTAAAAACGTGCAATGTTTATCACACAAGTTACAAGTTACCCCCCCCCCCCCTTTTCCATGCACGTTGCGCGTAGAGCCATCAGGATGCTCCGAGCCTGCGTTGTATCGCATCCCAATTAAGAGCTTGCGTACGCAGAGATCTTGCCGTTAAAATTAGTCAATGAAAGTTAACGCCAAGTGTATTTCCGCCCTAGGTTTACTATTGTTTAGTGTTGGGTGCGCTGCACTATAAATCCAAGCTATAACGGCTAGTGGTCGGGCTTTCAGAGCTGTAGCGTATTCGGTTGCACGAAGGTGCCGCCACCACATTCCTGGCACCACTTAAACTAAAGGCACCTGCATTGTTACGTGGTCGGCTATATATTTTGCAGGAAATTTCTTTTTCCGACGAAATTACTAACCCTTTGCGTATGAAATCCCAAGTGTGCACGCCGTGAGACAAAGGAAAATCCATTACTGTGAGACCTTCAACTGGTGCCATTGCAGTTCTTTCTTTCTTTCTTTCTTTCTTTCTTTCTTTCTTTCTTTCTTTCTTTCTTTCTTTCTTTCTTTCTTTCTTTCTTTCTTTCTTTCTTTCTTTCTTTCTTTCTTTCTTTCTTTCTTTCTTTCTTTCTTTCTTTCTTTCTTTCTTTCTTTGGGAGGTACTCGGTTTCGAAGCACCATCCTACGCCTCGTTGGACATGACGACTTGTTGAGTTGTGTTTACGCTCTGAGTATAGTGTTGTAGGAGCCTCGACTACCTATCGGCAGAACTTTCTGAGCATGCTGAAAAAGTGATGCAGGAGTGCTCTCAGGGCGAATGCAGTCTAATACAGGCCAATTAAACTTAGGCAGAACACAAAAACGAAGGTTGTACCTCCAGTGGTCGTGGCCGTAGCAAATCTTTCGGGCTTTTTTTTTTTTTCACCCCTAAGCAAGCCTTTCAATAAGCCCTATATAAGAGTAGTCTAAAAAAAAACAATGACGACAGCATTAGTTATTTAAACGTTCTAGTCTTCGAAAGGTGCTCAGACAGATGGTCAGCGCTTTCTCAGGGTAGCTGATCGCTGTCGAATCATCTCGAATAGCGTAGTAAGGCCTGTATAGCACGAAATTATTTATCCTGTTTTGGGTGATGTTAATAAAAGAACGCGGTGACGACTTGCTCGGACGATGCTTTACTGCGCTTCACTTGATTATTGAGGGGTGTATTTTTCTGACGTTTTCTTTCCATTTTTATCAACTTATACGTTACATACAGGGAGGCCTAGACGCCGTGTGCTTGGAGGAAAAAAAGAGGCAATAGCGTTTGGAAACTCCGCGAACAAAGCTCAATTTACAGCTTTCCTGCGTCTCCTTACAGACTCGATAGGGCAAACCGAAACAAAAGAATATCTGACATAAAGCAAAAGTAAGTCGAAACCTACAGAGAAAGTACACCAGTAAGGACGTCTAATCACACGATGCCACGGTCACCCAGCCAGGAGCACTTCGATCGGGCTACTGGACGAGCTTAGCGAGCCAGGTCCCGGTCGATGTGTCAGTCTTGTTTTCGAAACCAAAATAACCCTTTCACGAGACCACCAGACACGAGGCTGTTCAGTGTGCACTGAGTGCCAGCACGCCAATCAGACGACATTCGACCGGGTGCCTCATTTACGACTGGAGGCTCGATGCGAACAGAGTTTTAACGTCGGAAGTGTCTGAGCACGTGGACGAAGCGGAACGGATCTGACGTGCGGACACGGTGAATTTGGAATGGCCCTTCCAGCTTCCGGGTTTTCGGTGGTCGCGAGCCCGCCAATATTGTAGGAGTGCCGAGTGGTCGTCATCGTATGCACTGTCGATGCGTTTATTGTTTACCGCGCCAAGCTAGGCGAGTGGACGCAATCGCTCTCGACTTATATCTGTGTGCCTGCTCGAGCGCTGACTAAAACTAAAAGACCAGTTTTGAAGCAGCGTTAAAAAAAGAAAGAAAAAGAGGTCAGAAGTGAGGGTAGGGACAATTGATTTGTGGCGCGTATATTGTAGCTTGTTTTTTAAACAGCGTGGCGTCCCGAGAAGTGCAAAAAAATAAAATCAAATACTTGATGAGCGCAAAGAACATTTCACGGCTAACGTGGGTGTACCACTACAGTGTATCTGCTGTTGTTAATTTAGACGAGTACTTGAGTTCGCTGTTATAGGGATAGCATCTTAGCGACTCGTCGAGTTGGGAACCTATTCTCGTGAGAAAAAAAAAGTATACCATGACAAGTTTCTCTAATACAGCTATAACAAAAACCTTAAGCGTTGACCGAATCCACGAATTGGTGGTGACGATGTGTACAGTAGTGACTGCGAGATTCCTATCAGGTGCATCCTCAATTCTTTCTATATAAAAATTGAAGACTAGTAAGCGTATGTAAGCCAATGCATGCGTTACACAGGTATTTATGCCAGCATCAACTTAACTATCCTTAATAATATTATATATTTTTAACAACTCATCACTCAATGCTTTCGTTGTGCAATTGGCTTATCCTAGGCGAACAAAATTTTCTAGATGTGAGTTTAAATCTAACGCATTTTCATCCGAAGCTACGTTATAAAATTTTGGAACTGAGCCGACACTAGAACAGCGTCCGTAAAATTCCATCAGCGGCAGAAGCACAGCAGGCTTATGCATGGGTTGCCTCTAAAACGAAGTTGACAAGGGTTGAGGGTTGGGATTTTTGGAATTCCACTATGGTGGTGTGTGTCGTCGACTTTCTTTTCTTTGTCTCCTCGCGCTGTAAGTCTATATATAAAACGAAGCCTCGCCAGTCACGCATCAAATGCGACTGCAGCGCACACTGGCGGCCCACCTGCATGCGCAGCGTTTCCGTTTAAAACTTCGTTTCGAAAAAGGGCACTTTTTATATCTTCAAGAACAGGAGAAAAGAAATCGCGTAGTTTGCACTGTCTCACAAGGCTTTAAACAGCGAAGCGGCACAATTCTGAAGTCTCATCTGGCTGCTCCCAGGTTGTTGCTACAGCTGTTTCTGGGTTGATTCTAAGCGCAGAGATTTTGCAGGTAAACCACAGACAGTCACAGACATGACGCGGATGTGCAAACTACAGAGACCGAAATTCGCGCTGAAATAGAGCGTACGAACCTCAATGTGTCGATCTTTGTGTTCCACTTGTTCCTATTACGCGTAAATATTAATAATTGTTAGGGTTTGACGCCCAAAATACCACCATATGATTGTGAGAGACGACGTAGTGGAGGGCTCCGGAAATTTCGACCACCTGGGGTTCTTTAGTGTGCTCCTAAATGTAAGCACACGAGCCTGAAGCATGTTCGCCTTCATCGCAAATGTGGCCGCCACGGCTGGGATCCTGTCGCGCGATTACACATAAAGGTGTAAAAATGGTTGGACCAGAGTGAAGGGCTGAAACAAAGTAGCCTGACGAGGTTCTCGCCCATGTCTTGGCATGGAGGATAATGGCGAGAAAATCATGTGGTTAAACATTCAACTTAATGCGTACAGGTGTGCAAGGTATACAAAAATGTAGCTGTACACCTGTCCACATAGAAGATTTGACTAAGAGAAATACGTTCGTGAGGAAATAATGGGTACATAGTAGGATCTATTTAATTGAAAGGATAATATACATATTCAGAGTAAATACGGTAATAAATATAGTCAATTTCAACGAATATATTATTATAATCAACAAATAAACGTTAACATAAATAATGTTACCTTATAAAAATATCAATCGTACGCGATAGACTACATGACCATCAAATAAATGTGGCGTTTGAAATACTGCAATGGTGAAACTGCATGAGCGTAATTTCTCACAGATCTACGGAAACGGCGTCCTTCACTTTCAGCGCAGCTGAAGTGTGCGTCCACGTTGTTTATTTCTGGGTTAATCCAGACAATTTTTTAATCGTTTTCTCAATTAGTGGTTACGTCTGTCCTGAAATCTTAGCTGGTGTTGATCCTCCGCCTGTTGCCGTTTTTAATATAATGTGGACCGGTGTCAGTCGTGGCATTCGCTCTATTTCTGAGGCACATATCAATTCATGATGATGTGAGTGTTTTGTATACATTTGTGCAGAACAAATTTTTTTATGGGCCGCTGAAACAGCTTCGCTGTCAGAAAAGCTAATTCTGTGTATGCACACACACAGGCGTACACACGCACCTGCGCGCGCGCACACACATACGAACACATACACATGCACGAACACATACGCATGCACATACACAAAGAGGCACGCGCACATACATACATACATACATACATACACACATACATACATACATACATACATACATACATACATACATACATACATACATACATACATACATACATACATACATACATACATACATACATACACAGACACACTCACAGATGCACAAGTGCACACATACACGCATACATGCACTGGCACACACACATACATGCGCGGACGTACAAACACATACGCACAACTGTTGCGTATGCTCACGCTTAATGTACTTCATATAGAGTTTTCTGTCACTTGCTTTGATGGAAGATGTAGCACAATTTGCAGGCGATGATAAAGGAAGAAGCGAAAACACACACAGGGTAGAACGGGCGTCTAGAAGATTGATTGGTCAGAGCGCACTGTGGACAAAATGAACGTGAAAACTTAGAGCCACACCTGAGCCATTATATAGAGAGTGTCTCGAGGGTACTAATCGCTAATCGTTGTTGATGACTCTGCGAGTGCACCTCGAAAACCCAGCAGTAATCAATTAAGTACAACAGCCTACCCTGTCGGTGAACGGCTGAAAACTCGGCGCCCTCTGCGGCAAAACGCCATCCCGCAGTAAGGTGACGGTGTAAACGATGGTGAAGTTGTGCTAATAGAAAACAATTCTTTCTTTGCCGGCTGTAGGGAGCCGTTTTCTACTTCCCTTGTCTTCCATTCATTCACCCAAGCCATGGTCATTAGCGCGGACTTGGCCATTAAAGAGATGAAGCCTGAGGCGTGTCCATGCTGCCCGCGAACTTTTGAGGCGTTGTGTAACGCGCTGCTGTACACAAGGTTCGTTCATATAAACGGAAGATCAGTGCAAACGATCGCCATTGCTACCCTTGCGCAATAATTTCGACGTGAAGTTAGACCATTAAGGCTTTTTATCTCCCCCCCCCCGCAAAAAAAAAAAAACGTTACCGTCGGGAAAGGTCGTGCTAACTCGACAGCACCGTGGGCTTAGTATAAAAACAACGCTGCTGACTTTGCTGCCTCAATATGCAACAGCGGTGATGGTGCTATGAAAGACACCTACATCAGTGGGACTTTTGGCGCGCTATTTAGTCGGTTGCACTGCGTTTTATTCTGCCGAATAACTGATTACAGTAAAAAAAAATGTAACATGTTTCTTGCAAGGTGAGCTGACGAAATTGAAGGTCGTGTACAGGTGCACTATATTTTTGAGGTTTATATCACTGTACTGAGTGTTGGGCGAGTTGTTGATAGATTACGGGAAAAAAAAACTTCGTAAACGAACGGAACGAAGATGGGTACTTATCCGTGTTTTGTGTTACCCGTCTTCGCCGCGTCCGTTTTCACGCCATGTTTTTTTTTTTTTCGCCATAGTTTTTACCGCTCAACAAGGCGCTTTGTGTAGAAAGAGAACTGCAAAAATTTCACATCGTAGCTTCCACGATTATTTCAGTGGTCAGCACTGACAGCATACCACGCTGCCGGAGATGATCACGGAGGCTACATTTTTTAAGCGTCAGCTTAACTTGGAATGCCCTACCGCGGTGGTCTAGTGGCTAAGGTACTCGGCTACTGACCCGCAGATCGCGGGATCAAATCCCGGCTGTGGCGGCTGCATTTCCTATGGAGGCAGAAATGTTGTAGGCCCGTGTACTCAGATTCAGGTGCACGTTAAAGATCCCCAGGTGGTCGAAATTTCCGGAGCCCTCCACTACAGCGTCTCTCATAATCATATAGTGGTTTTGGAACGTTAAACCGCACAAATCAATCAGCTTAACTTGGCGTTCACCTCCTCCTAACCTTCCACCCACTGCAAAAAGCGAAGGATGAATATATTCATATTGTATATACTCCCATATTACCAACATTAGCTAGTACTGACAAATTTGTGACGATTTTGGTTGTATGATGGCCGAGGTTGGCTACAGTTTGCGTACGTTTTAGTTCAATGGCGGCCGACGTTGTGTAAGGAGCCTATGGCTCAGTAATTGCTAATGTTGTCTAATCGCAGGAACACACAAACATTCCTTAGGGTAATCGCCGACTCCAAGTGGTTGCAGGGAGCGCAAAGCTTCGCGCAAACCTCGCAAGGACAAATGCCGAGTGCTTGCTTCCCATTTTCAGTGTTTTTGTTACACTTCAGCCTTGAGTAAACTCAATGATCGGCTTTTTACTGAAGAAGAGACCTTGGGAGCCCGCCTCAAGGCTCATAAACACGGAAGGCTACAAAAGCCCTCCTGCAGTATTTAAAAGCAACCGCATCAGGCGATCTTCTATAGACATGTTGCAATATACGCTCATAAATAGCAAAGTTTGCCCGGGCAAGCACACACAAAAACAACGACGAGAAAGGGATAAACAGAGCAAACACTGGAGTCGCAGGGAGGTGGCAAAGTAGACTATACTCTGTGCTAGCGTCTATGTGAGGAGGTAAATGAGAGAGAGAAATGTGCGCTTGGAAGAGAACCAAAAATACACTGAACATAAAAAAAAACGTAGCTGATCCTTCTGTTAAGGAATTGGTATAACACGTAAGTCAAACGTGTCTTCACAGAGGCAGTTGTATTGTGCATCGTTGCCCCGCCGCGGTGGTCTAGTGGCTAAGGTACTCGGCTGCTGACCCGCAGGTCACGGGTTCGAATCCCGGCTGCGGCGGCTGCATTTCCGATGGAGGCGGAAATGTTGTAGGCCCGTGTGCTCAGATTTGGGTGCACGTTAAAGAACCCCAGGTGGTCTAAATTTCCGGAGCCCTCCACTACGGCGTCTCTTATAATCATATGGTGGTTTTGGGACGTTAAACCCTACAAATCAATATTGTGCATCGTTTTACCGCAATGGTGAAGGTATGAATGCTACAACGACAAATTGTAATCACACGCTAAGAACGGCAAGCAGCTCGAAACTTGGAGCATGCTCCCCAAGCAGAAAACACGCATGAAATAAGCATTCAGAGGACCAGCGTGGACTTACAACCGTCACAGCTCGACACCTAAAGCGCGCTGCTCAAATAGAAAGAAAGACGCATGAAACAAGCACACAAGTCTTGCGCACGTGCTGCACACGTGTTTCTTGGTGCACGCAGTTCCTGCGCATTCCATTGCAGAATTCTTGCTGCGCCGCTTGTATGCGGGGATGTTGTGCGTGGCCGATGAGACCTCGGTTGTTGAACACGTGTTGCTTGTCTTTGTTGTTGCTATAGCTTGCCACTGCGTGCAAATGGTATCTGTGCTCAAATTTGCTCTTGGATTTGTCTACGAAAATGCATCTTTGTATCAGGCTGAGAAGTTTTGTTAGTGTTATTTCTTTTGTTGTCTACCACCCTGTAACAGCCTCCTCGGGGCTAACAGTATAAATAAATAAATAAATAAATAAATAAATAAATATACAGGACGAGCGCAAACAACTGTCACAATTCTTACTTCACTTTGTGTGAGCAGCGCGCTACCTTTGCAAACGCTGTCGCGGCAGCGAGTGAAGTGACCTTCGTGCTCTCCCACGAAGGTCCCACGAAGGTCACGAGGTAAGGGTGGGTGCACGAGTAACCACGCCCCGTGGAGGCGCGCGCCTATTTTAACGCGACGAGGCGGTCGACCTTTGAAGCGCGCCCAACGCGCCCTTCGCGAAATCTCGCTACTGATGACGAAAACGCACTGAAGTTGCGAAGCTCTGAGGACCGCTGTATGTAAATGGCTTGTCACTAGCACACGGGCAACGCATGCTCCGTGACCTATAGTGGTTTCGCGCCACGAGTCACGCGCTGAGTGGCGAAAGTTCGAAGGTTTGACGCCCGACGATGGAACCTTTAGATACGAAGCAGCTTTTGCTCGGGACTGTGTCTATCCCTCGGCGACCGTCCGCTCCCCCACTGTGCATGTGCCAGCTCTCCCCCTTCTCGCGTGAGAGCGGGGACGTGGGAGGACCGGTGAAAGGAGGCGACGTGAACGCTGCCTCCGCTTCATTTCTCCTCTCCCATTTCGTTCTTTTTGCCACAGCTGTGCGCTCGAATAAACGACGCGTGCTCGGTACCCCTGCAGTCTCCTTCGCGACGGCACCAAGAACGTCAACGTTGTTGACGTTCTTTAAAATAAAGACACAACAATGCGTGCGCAAGGAATGCCATACGTTCCTAAAATGAAGACGCAACAACACGCACAACCATCTTTATGTCTAATTTTCACAATAACAACGTAATAGTTACACTATCCCTTGTAAAGGGAACGATGTGGGAATGCGAATCAGCGCTAAGTGTTCAGTTTGCGGCACATACACGGTAATACACACAAATGGGAGGATGGTGGTAACATAGGCGCTACACAACATATTTACTCAGCTCCGCATGCAAATGAAACATACACGGAAACGTACAGATAGAAACAACAAATGGAAACAAAAGTGAACACCAGCACTGTTTTACATCCCCACATGGTTCCCTTTAGGGGCAGATGGTGTAACTTTTCTTCTAATTTTTTTCTTTGCACACTGTTATTACATATTTCACAACGTCATACTCGTGACGGAAATACGTCAGCGGAGCCATGGTGGACCCCGAAACACTTTTGTGTTAATATTATGCATAACCATAAAGGCTTCCATAAACTAAGAACGCTTGAATATTGCTTGTAGTGAGCTATATTAGAAGCACACAATGCCATTACCGGCGGCGTTTGAAGGGACTCGAGACGAAAGCCAGCGCCGTTATAGGAGTCACTCAAACCAGTCCATTAAGGCTCTCAAACGAGACATCCAGGCAATTAAACGATATCATCCGGGCACTCCCACCAGCTTCACTGGGCACTCCGCTTCATAGAGTAAAATGAATGAGACTGAATTGATGTGTACACTCATGTTTTCGTTCCTTCTTTTTTTACCTCGTCGTTACCTTCCCCATATGTTGGATAGCAAGCGGGGCATGGAATTGTTAGCCTTCATACCTCTCCTTTATTCGATTTTTCTCTCCCTTTCCTCTCTCACCCTTATTCTGCGTGGATGAGTCTAAACGTGTTTGGCTATTTCTGCTCAACCTATGCATCTTGGAAGCGTGGTGGTTTGGGCTAGTTGGTATGACATGATGATTGTTATAGCACGAGATCAGAACGACGACAAAGGGACAAGAACAAGACGAGCGCTCATCTTTTTTTTGTCCCTGATCTCACGCCATAACAATCGGTGGTGGTGGTGGTGGTGGTGGTGGTGTTGCAGCAGGCGGGGTTAGCCTGGCCTGCATGGCCGGCAATTGTTCCGCCTGAACATCTCCTTAATTTGGAAAATATCACCACGTGTCAGACAGCCCAGTGTCTCGCAGGAAGACCAACAAAGTTCGTTGCACGTTCCTCCTAGTTGCCGCGGGTCCTTCAGGAAAGATGATGTCATCAACTGTCCGGTGCCTATGACAGCCTTTTCGCAAGGTGCGGATCATCGCTGCTCTTTGCGCATCAAACTGTGGGCAAAGCCAAATGAAATGTTCAATATCCCCGATGTCACCACAGAAGGCACAGAACGGGGAAGCGTATCTCCCAGTCTTGAATGACCAGGCCGGGGTGTATGCGGAGCCGGTTCTAATGCGGTACAACAGCGTCGCTTCTTCACGAGAAAGTCCATGAATTACACATGCTTGGTGTGGAAACCTGTAGATCGCCTTGAAATGATTGCGTATCACATCTTTGTTGTTCTGGTAAGTCTTGGGAGTTCTTACTTTTGGAAACGATGTACGTGCTTCGCATGCAAGGGCATCAGCCTTTTCATTGCCCTCAATGCCAACGTGGGATGGGATCCACTGGAACTTTATATTAAAACTCTTGCCATTTAGGTGTTTGATTATTGCCAGAGATTGCCTGGTGAACTTTTCTTGAGGTAGGCCACGATGCAGTCTTTGTAGCGCCGATTTGGAGTCCGTCAGCACTACAACATCTCGTGCAGAAAAGGATCGCAGTTTTCGCAAAGCCGCCGTAATTGCAGCGCTTTCTACCGTTGTGGACGAAACCACGCGATCCAGGCGGCCCGACCATGACACGCCCAGGCTGGGTATGCAGAAAGCCGCTGCGCAGCTATCAGTCTGTGTGCACACTGATTCGTCGGTGTACACTTGTAGGTGGCCATGGTACATGGTGCTCAAGTGGTCCAGCGCAAGAAATTTTGCTTCCGCGGCTGGAATGGTGCGCTTCGCTGGTAGATTGGGTACGCTGAAGTTGCACGCAACATCCACAAAAGACCATGGCGGGTCCATAGGGCGCCGTTTAGGCAGTTTCAAGCCTAAATATTGAAATGTGTTTAGTGCCGCGTTGAAATGTGAGCCAGTTCTTGCTCTTAGCCGCCGGAGAAGCGCCGTGCCTGCGAAGGACTCGCCCAGTCTTGACAGCTGAGTCAATAAGGCCTGAGACGCCAAAAGGCGGAGCGGAAGAGACTCGGCTTCATTGGTGACCTTCGTGTTTGAAGCCGCCTGAGGGACTCCCATCGCCAAGCGAAGACCCTTTCTGTGCACTGCCTCTAGGCGTTCGAACTGGCTTGGTGATGGTGATATCAGGGGCAGCTGATAAAGAATGCGGCTTGTTATAAGCGCATCATTCAATTTAAGCATGGACATAGGATTGTTGCCCCAACGGACCCCTGCCATGCGACGAAGAGCGTTGATCCTTTGCACTGATGCAGTTACTATACCATCAACCGCACGTCGCCATAATAGCTTGTTGTCAATGGTAATGCCCAGGAAGCGAACACTTGTTGCACAACGAATTGAGTGGCCTCGAATATTCAGCGACAGACATGTTGACTTCCGTCGCACTCCCGGAAAGAGCATGAAGGCCGACTTTTCCGCTGATAAAGATAGGCCAAGTGTCAACAAGTGACGCTCAATGATTGAAATAGCGCTCTGTGCTATCCGGGCCAAACGTTTGTGCTTGTACCCTGAGATCCAAATGCAGATGTCATCGGCGTAGATGGATATTTTAACTGCTTTCAGAGCTGAGTGCAGAGTGTCGGGAAGCCTGGCCATGGCAGCGTTAAAAAGCAAGGGAGATAGAACACTTCCTTGTGGGACGCCGAGGAAAACGCGTCTCTCTTCGCTCGTTACATTTCCAAGCTTAACACGGACACAGCGGTCTCTGAGAAATTCATGTACGAACCGAAGAGCATTTCCCGACACACCCATGGCTTGGAGCCCGTTCACGATGCCTGCCTGAAGCACACAGCCTTGGCAACGTCCATGAAGACGGCGAGTGTCGAGAGTCCGCTGACGCGGTGGTGTTCGATGTGGCTTAATAGGTCCAAAACACTGTCCTGGGCACTCAGTCGTGGGCGAAATCCGGTCATACACGGTGACCATCGTCTTCCTTGTTCAAGGTACCAAGTTAATCTTGTACATATTAATCTTTCCATCAACTTAGATACGCATGATGTTAGAGATACCGGTCGATATGACGCGAGGCTCGCAGGATCCTTTCCGGACTTTAGGACTGGCACCACCCATGCTGTCTTCCAAACAAGTGGGATCTCTCCCGTGCTCCAGACATGATTAAATATGTCCAAAAGAGCCCTTTTTCGCTCATATGGTAGATTTGTCAGCATTTGATTGCTGATCAAATCGGGACCCACGGCACAGCGTCTTCTTAATTTGCTAAGTGCCATATCCAGCTCTCGGAAGGTGAATGGCGTATCCATCGTGTGGAAAAACTGGGGTGACAGAGGAATCGCCGCTCCTGCTGATCTACCAGGTATGTACACGTCTGCGAAATCCTCTGCAAGGGTTTGCAAATCTATCCCTTGTTTCAAAGCGAGTGCTTCGAATGGCCTGTTTGTTCGGATCTTCCCAGAAAGACTATTTATTACTGCCCATATCTTTGTCAAGGGCGTAAACGTTGATAAACTCTCACAGAAAGCGGCCCATTGATTTCGTCTTAATTTTTTTTGTATGGCGACGAATCGCAGCGTTTATCCTGTTATATTCGGTTTTCGCAGACGGATTTCCTTTTGTTCTCATTATTTTCCGCTCCGCTCGTCTACGTGCTGCGCAGAGGTTCTTCAATTTCAAGTCTGGAGCAGGAAAATGGTCAGGCAGTTTCAGCAATGAAGTTGCTGATCGCTTGCTTTGCAACATATCTGCGAACAGCTCACCAGTGGATTTGTCCAACACTTCTCTGTAGGTGTCCCAGCGTGTTACATTGCAGAATTGCCGACCAGCAGTTCGAAATCCCAGGATATTGGTGAAGATGGGGAAATGGTCGCTGCCCATCTTGTCTGGAGCCGTGGTCGATGATACCAGAAGGTCCGTGGAGTGAAGTACAAGGTCTATTGCACTCCAAGAATCAGGTGGCCTGAAAAATGTAGGTTTACCATCGTTCGCCACACATAAGTCGGCAGCATCTGCAGCTGCTAGAAGTTCCCTGCCTCGAAAATCTACACACTTATCTCCCCAGAGTGGATGGTGCGCGTTAAAATCACCACAGATTATTCGAGGAGCGGGACATCGAGTGCAGAGGTCCTTTAGGAAAGTCTCCATAGGGACCTTTTTTCGTGGGCTTATGTACACCGATACCACACTCAGTTTTCGGTTTCCCAGACACACTTGCACAGCAGCGACTTCCAGTGAGTTGGAACAGAGGTCTTGCACTGGTAGGGTGACGTGAGGTATTTCCCGCCTTATGTATATCATTGCGCTTCCATTTGCAAACGACGTTATGCTCGGGTTGCAGTGTCGGATGTACCCTGGGAGCGTCCTTGCATTCGGTAGACCGGCTTCGGAGAGGGCTAGAATGGGTATTGGAATGTCGCGTAGGAAAAGGTTGAGTTCGCACAGGCGTTTTAGAAGACCGGCGCAGTTCCATTGCATTATTAAGGGCACTTTTGAAGGACGAAATAGACCAGGTGGGCGAGACAGCGCCATTATTCTACTGTGTGTTTGTGGAAGCAGAGCAAAGTAACACTGACTCTAGAGCCAGGACTGCTCCCAACATATCCTTCGTTGAACTCGCAGGCATCTTAGCGACGTGTGAACGCAGTGCTGTGAACAGAGTGCGAATAACGTGCTCGAGGTTTTCTTGCTGTTGGCTTCCAGATGGTACTTGAGATGGGCTCAGTGCATCAGCGTAGGTGCGCTTGGCGGACTCTTTTGTGATACATTTTTCACCAGCGTTGAGCACTTGCGTTGACTCAGTACCAGCTCTTGTCGGATTTAGGCGTGGAAAATTTCCTGCGCACTCGTTATCCGAAACGCCAAGTTGTGGCGCGCCGGAAGTCTTCTTTGTGAGCGATGGTTCGTTCACAGTCTTCGGGCCGAGGACAAACGTCTTATTTTTTCACTGCGCAGCTGTTCGTGCTGGACATCGGCCGTAGCTAGCTGGGTGGTCGCCGCCACAGTTTGCACACACAAGTTTTTCTTTACTTGTACACGTCTTAAAGTCATGAGGCCCCCCACAGCGCTTACACCTTTGTTCCCCACGACAGTGCTTGGCAACATGTCCAAAACGCTGACATTTAAAACAGCGTGGTGGCGTCTCCACGTAGTCTACCAGCTCGTGTCTGGTGAAGCCAAGGTTGATTTTCTCTGGACGTTCCGAATTGGGAGCGAATGTGAGAACTACAGAGTCAGTGCGCCTTGATTCCCATTCGGTGGATGAGGTTTGGACTCGTCGTATGATCCTTCTTGCGTGGTATACTCCCTGAGGTCTCAGGTAGGTTAACAGCTCTTCGTCCGAGTACCATCTTGGGACCCCTTTTATAATGCAGGTATTTTTCATGTAGCTGTGTGGTACACGGGCAGATATGGCAAGGCCGCAGATAGTGTTGGTCTCTAGAAGCATATTAGCTTGATGTTCTGTCTCTATATCCAAAAGCAGGGCTCCCTGTGCTGTGAAACGGCTCTTAACTGGGGCTCCACCGAGAATCGTTTCAATTTCCGAGTATAGGTGAATAGGATTCACTTGCCTCAAGTTAGCTCCTTCGGATGTTGGAGCAATTAAGACAGGAATGCCCACCGTCCTGTCTTTGCGATGTCGTACAAGGCGGAAACCACCCTCGTCCATGTCTTGATCTGTGAGGTTCGCCCCGTTGTGGTCCCCGACGACAGTTGATTCATCCTCTGATTCAGCGCTGTGTTGTCGCTTGCAGTCAGGTATGCTTGCGCAGACCAGCTGGTGCTTCTGACCTTGTGTCACACCTTGGGAGGTCATGGCGGCGCTCTCCCTGATGCTTGTCTCGTTTCTTCTAGCACCTTTCGACGCGGCGGGCTGCGCAGCACCCGTCGGTCGCCGATACGGCAGGTACCTTTTCGAGTCGTCCGACGTCTTGAGCAGTGCTGAGCCGTAATATAAACAAAAATAAACGATAAAAGCAGACAGAGCTACTTAGCCAAGCAGCAACAGCTTCGTCGTCTGCCTCCTCTCATCGCCATAACAATCGTCCATCTATGCACTCGCCTTGTTCAATTCATGCAGATACTATAGGGACCACTTTCACGAAACAATCAATCTTAAGCCTTAGAGAGGGAGAAAGAAGGAGAACCATACTGTAGCATAACAACGTGACTACCCACACGCGGCCAAAAGGCCACGCGTGTCGTTTAACTGAGAAATAATAACTGGTGGTGTTCCAGGTGAAATAGCGCGGATGTTCGCGGACAAGCGGTACACGTGAATTCCTCGCTACAATGACCACGTTGCCTAAAGAACTACGTAGAAGAATTTTTCGACAGCGAGATCTCTGGCGAAGCGAGAATGAGCGATGATGTTTAACTACCACACGTGCACGGAGACCCTTGTGCGAAGCAGACTTTAGAGCTCGAGGTCTATGCTATGCTTGCGACGTCTAGCGTCGCAATTAATCTTGTCTTCCTAGGGAACGCCATTTCGCAAGTGATACGTGCATGTACGGGGCTAAATTTTATTTCAGAGTAAATTATGGTGCGATCGCTTTTGCGACAGCGACAAAAGGACAACAAAAGGGGTATTCCGCATAGCTTTAGAACTTTGGAATAATTAGGTTGTCTGGTATTTGTTTATTTTTGTCTATCCAAGGCGCTGTTTCGGCGAAATAGTTTTAGAAAGTCGTGATAATATATCGACACACTGGAAAAAATGAAGTGCCTACTCCTCTCTTTTCCTTCCTTCTTTCACCCTATGTTTTACAGCGCCGGAATTCAAGAGAGTTCTGCTTTCATTTTTGGCCAAAATAAGTTGATCGAATACGCGTCTGTAAACGCATCAGCGTGTCTTTTCGGAACAGTTATGACTTGGCTTGGTTATATATAATAGGTCTTTCTCATATTATTTCTCTGATGTAATTTTTGTCCTCTTTCTCCAATTTTGTTCTGCCACTACTAAAGGTTAGCGAATGATGCATTGATCGAATCTGAACTGAAACACTGCCGATAATCGCTATCCTAGTTGATCGAGATAGCTCGTAAATCAAATAAAATCACATGAAACATTTATTTACAACCTTACCTGGGGCGCGTCAGCAGAAAAGCAATTGTAAAACCACTTGATTGTGCTTCAGGACCTACGTGCAGTCGTTGGCAAGCTTAACAGGAATGTTCCGACGCATGCTCGGGACTATAGTTTGACTCCTGCCAACCGTTAAGCGCTGGACACTGTTGCCGAGATAATGCCAATAATGCATCGGCATGTCTGGATAGCATTTCGGCATGCGTGGGTAACATCTCGGCTGCACAACACAAAGCTACGCAGCGTTAGCGTCAATAAAACTGTTTTAGTAGGACACACTGCGGAATATACGTGTTAATATTGCTAACGACTGTAAATGGTGGCAGCAATGAAATTCCGGCTTTTTAGCAAACAGCACACAACAATAACCGAAAAAATGAGTTTTAGAAGTATTATAATTTTGTACCCACAGAGCTATCTATCTAGTTGAAGTTGAAGTTTATTCATCATCATAGTTTTAAACATACATCACTTATCCAGTGGTTGAATGGAAAGGGGTGGTGAAAAGACAACTGAATGCCTGACAATGCACCGATCCCCGCCCAGACCACAATAATGCACAACACTCAGCATGTGTGCCTAGAGCATAAATACATAGATTCAATACAGTGAAATATACAAAGTGCAGACGTAGAGCGTGGAAAGGTTAAGAAATAATTACACATCTATAAATGCACTCTTTACACATAAAAGCCCTTAAAAAAAACGTAGTTGTGAACAGTTGTGAGGAAGTGAAAAATTTACAGTGCGTTTCAGCAAAGCTACACGAGTTGCACTTCATTAACACACAAAAAAGACATATCACGTTTGAAGCATGAGTAGATAAGCGTGTATCTTCTTTTTGAAAATTGCTGGGGATTGACTTTCATTCACTATGGTGGTGGCCATGGTATTTGAGTTTAAAAACGAAGGAATAAGGTGCGCTAGCTTTAGTCTACCGTACTTGGTCCGAGTCCTCTCACTGTAATAGGTGGTTCTTCTAAAGTTATACATTGGTAGTTTCCGGGAGTAAGCATCATGAAATTTAACTGCGTTTGACTTGATTTGATCTATCTATCTATCTATCTATCTATCTATCTATCTATCTATCTATCTATCTATCTATCTATCTATCTATCTATCTATCTATCTATCTATCTATCTATCTATCTATCTATCTATCTATCTATCTATCTATCTATCTATCTATCTATCTATCTATCTATCTATCTATCTATCTATCTATCTATCTATCTATCTATCTATCTATATATCTATATATCTATCTATCTATCTATCTATCTATCTATCTATCTATCTATCTATCTATCTATCTATCTATCTATCTATCTATCTATCTATCTATCTATCTATCTCGTCTGTCTGTCTGTCTGTCTGTCTACACCTGAGTTATATTTCTCATGGGAAAAAGAAATCACCGACAACAGCAAATAATGCCCGATTATGTGATATAAACCACATGAGTAAGAATAAAAATAAAAATAAAGTGAAGACGTTGCAGCACTAATCATAATATAAGCTATACACGTTGACCTTTTCTGAAGCTTGAGAGCATGAAATAAGGTCACGTAAATTATGCCCACGCAGTTTCCTTTTTTTTTTTAATCTTTACGGCATGATTATCCGCGAACTTCACGGAGGGGATCGCATTTCGTAAAATGACACTCTCAACTCCGCTGCCGCTCTTTCATGGGTCATCCTTTAGTCAGGCTTAAGAGGCAACGTCAGCAGCAGTGGTCGTTAATATCACGCAGGTGCTCAGCGAGAATCCTTTTAAGCTCTAATATTAATCTTAATGCTTGTGTCACACATTGCTGTTAGTTCAGTGTCCAGTGGTGTCGTAACGAATATTTGCTTTGATGTGCGTACTTTGTGCGTATTACAAGATTGTGCATGAAGGTTATAAAATACCCTAAAAAGATGGCCCAGGTATAGAGTCACGGCATTTTCCATCTACAGCATGCCACTCGTAATGACGATTGACCGAAGAAAGAAAGTAGACACGCAGTTTTCGCACAGTTATCCGCAGGTGTATGCGTTTGTCGTTTCCGCCATTTAGCTCGTACTGTTTGTGGTTAAGTGTACCAGTATTACCCTGCATCTCTATATGGCAAGCAATAGTTCTAAATGGTCAGGGCGCGCAAACACAAATACAAGAGAAGTGAGGACACTGCAGTTGGTGTCTACGCCGTCATGTCTTTAACACGAATAGTTGCCAACTAGCTCAGCTGTCTCTCCTCCTAAGCTAATGCTGCAGTTGAGTACCCTTTTGTCATTCTAGAGACGTCCCTAGTGGCCTCATCAGTGATTTCTGGATTTATTGATGATCAACAAACATGAATCCACGTAGGCAGATGCTTTTCAAGGCTTCCCTTGCGGTTTCCTATACTTCTACGGCCTGTTGATGTAAACCTAGAATCTCGTTACCATTACAGTAACATGATCAATACCATTACGCACACACAATGCCTTATGTAGAATATGTTGTTGGATGAGGATCAAAGAAGACGACGACGAAGTGGTCTGGCCATCAGTTAACACGCTGCATCAGCAGTCCACGGAGTCGGGCTGCGGTTTATTGTAAAAAAAAAACCGTTTCTTCGCATTGACAAGCTCGATTTCCTTCAAGTGTTTTTTTTTTCTTTTTTTTTCTTGCTTTTGCTAAGAAAAAGGTTTTGGACATAAAAAACAGAGAAGTGGTAATACAGGCCCATTCATCAGTTTTCAACTCGTTTATGGCATTATATAGCAAGCTAAACATAGCTGGATCTTTATGTCGCGTAACCAATTGGACACATGCACAAGGTAGGAAACGATGGACAAGGGTTCTGAAAGTTTTGCTTTTGTTCTATGTATACCCAGCCGCAAAATAATATCTGGGGTTCTACGCCATGAAACCGTGATATCATTATTAGAGATGCTCTAGTGGAGGGCTCAGGCAATGTCGGCCATCTGATATTCTGTAACGCGCTCAGACATCCCACTGTACAACGAACCTGTAAGCATTTTACCTGCATCAAAATGCGACCACCGTGTGATCGAATCCTTGACCTCAGGGACAGCAGCCGAGCTATGACCGCTACACCACCGCGGTGGTACTCTCACCTGTGAATGCGGCGAAATCTCTGTGCTGCTCATAGTTATACGATGCAAAGGTTGGTCTCGCTAATTCAGCTGAAAAATTATGTTTTGTTTTTTTTTGTTCACAGGATAACGCCAGTTAATGAAAGGCTGTAGTTGAACATCAGCCGCCTGACTGAATGTGTTTGTATGCTCGTTATTTGAGCTTCATACGGAAGTATACAGTGAGTGAATGTTCAGGAGTTGGTTTATGCCATTTCTGTGCTGAAATTTCACAGGGTTTTCTCCTGGTGAGTAGGCTTTCCATGATTCGAACTGTCCACTACCTTAACACAGAAATGGCTCTGTTAAAGTAATTATCATAAATGATAACCGCATCATGTTGCGGGCCCTTACGGGAAGGTAAAATGTCCAGAAAACAGAATGTTCACTTGCACTTTGATCTCTCAAACACTCCCATTCACTTTTTTCATAAGAAGCGTTCACCAAAGCTAAAAAAAACTAGGCTTGCATTTCTACTTCCTGCAAGTATTGTTACGGCTTTTGACAACAATAGACTTGCAGTCAATTTAGTTTGTAAGCCACCTTTTTTGAGTGGAGGCAGTTTCACGTTACCGAAGTCGTGCTAGAAAAAGTATTATACATTTTTTTCTTGACCATGATCGATAATTTATCGTTACTGACTCCACGGGAAGTTTAAGAAAAAGATGCCTCAAAAATATTTGTTTACTCCTTCAGGTTGAAAATACCTTTCGAATAGGAAAATTGAGAGCGCGGAAAATTACCTTAAAACGTTTAAAAGTTCAGGCGACGAAGGACTGTTCTCGTCATTTTCTTTCTTTTTTAACCTTCTTGGTGAAGACAGCCTGTTTTTGTTGAGCTTGAATTACGATGTCTATATAATACACTGCAGATTCGGTGCCATTAGGCCAACTTTATACGGTGCCAGGACACCAGCACGTGTGATTTTTAGGCAATATTCATGCACGTGGGTTTCAGAAAGAAACGCTAAACGAGGAAACAAAAACGAACGCAAGAACAATAAATAAATGCACTTTTTTCTTCTGACTTCTTTCATTCAGATATAGTCAAGCTAAAAATATGGCACTAATGATACTTGTCATCTTACACTTTTTTGTATACTTATGAAACAGTGTCAGGGCTACGCAAGCAGGTTAACAATTGTTTGCACTAAGCTAAATTACGTTCAATAAGAGTGCACTATGTGGTTGCCGAAAGCACAAAGCAGACCAAAAACACCACCACAGGAAATCAAAAGCGAAAATGTTTACGTCGGACGCTCTGGAGAGGGAAATTATGTCAATATGTTATACAGAGCTTCTCGCTGCAAGATTTAAGCACGTAAAGACAAACAGGTGAAAGAGATGACTCGAAGGGCATTGTCTTAACAGAGGACGTCACGCCTTAAGTTTTATTTCACTTCTTAGCCTTTGCGACTGCCTTCGAGGCGGGTGTGTCCCGACCAGGCCGCAGTGAGCACGTGCGTAAGCCCCGCAGTCACGGATCTGTGTCGCGGCCACGAGCATAATTAAATGCGTAATTAAATGCGGTCCTTTAATTTAAAATGCACTTAAGCGGAAGACGTGACCGCCGCGCACGCGTGCGAGGTTCCGGTCCAATGCGAAGCTCTTGTTTTCCCTCATTACAATATAATAAACGGTCTCAGCTTACCCTGATGCCGCGGCTTCACACACGTTTTTTTGTTTGTTTTACCGCCATCTCGTAGCTTGTGCCTGAACCCCGCGTTGCAACAATGGCCCGAATATAAAGCCGTCGGCACCTTCGTCTTGAAGCCCGAGTCGCGGTGTAATTCTGTGTGGCTGGTAATCTGTGCCAAGGAGTACTCTGCTGAGCGCGTAAACAAATTCTTGAAGGTGAGATGAACGCACCCCCGTGGCCGTCTTCATTTTTTTGTTGTTGTTTCCGTTAGCCTTTTGCGAAATGTGTCTCCTTCTGTGGGAAGCTCTTGCTGAGGCTACGCGCACCACAGAGTTTCCTAGAATATTTACTAGAGCGAGCTGTTGAGCTGCGATCGTACAGCCACCACGAAAATGTTTGTTGGTACATGGATTATTCTACTCTTCGTGATTGGGGCTTCGAACGCGCTTGAAACTTTGGTTATTACTTTATTTTGGCTTTTGTTTCGGATACGCTAGTTCGAGAAGTTCATGAATTGCATCAGCTTTCTGCAAAGGGGATACGTTCTTGGCTCTGAACGAAACGCATTGTAACCTGCCTATAATTTGAAACGCAAAACTTACAGTAAGAAGCCGGAAGGTATTTCTGAACTTTGGTGAAGCAAGGTGAGATAAGAATTGATGTAGCGGGTCTACTGCAAATTGAGACGTATCGCTTTTGCATAGGTATAAAAATTTGAAGGTCACAATACCGACTTCGAAGATTGTAAACTACCACATATTAATAAGCAACACTGCGAATGCACAAAACTGCTTTGAGCAATGAATATTCAGTTGAATTCTCGTTGACATCAGTGGCAACGCCTTTAGCAAAGGCAGATATTGCTATCTCCCTTGCACATTTTTTTTGTTTGTTTCAGGCATGAAATGAGAATGCATCTTTATTCGGTGTGATATGCAGTGGGTAAACTGAAATTCCTTTCACTGCTCGTATAACTTTTTTTCGAGCTTCAGTGCTCCGAATTCGTGTGCGCCTTATCGTTAAAATACTTATATTTCATGGTTCCTTGATTTTCAGTTTGAGGCTTTTTACATATCAAGGATACTGACGTTTGCTTAGGGATTCATGGCGGGTGATATTGATGGTGTGGTTCGTTGAATAACCGTCACGAATGCCTGTCTCTAAATGTAGTTAGTGCGCAAGAATAATTTAGTATATACAGTCCCATCAGAAGAAATTTGACTTTTTGTCTATTTGATATAACTATCAAGGAGGAGGAGGAGGAGGAAGGGAAGAAATGAAAGGCAGGGAGGTCAACCAGACGCACGTCCGGTTTGCTACCCTGCACTGGGGGAAGGGGTGAGGGGATTAAAGGACAAGAGAGAGAGAAGTGAAGGGCAACGTGTGTGTAGATGTGACCTTGTCCATTGCACGCTTATAAGCGGTCGCGTAGTCCGGTCGTCTTTAGAAAAATTAGCAGTGCTCGCGTCGCTTTGCCGGCCTGCGACGCGTACAGCCATGAACCAAGGATCTTCTCTTCGGAGAAAGGTCTACTGTCAAGGGTCTCTAACGTTTCGCGTAGCAAGTTGCGTTCGCTCGAAAAACGTTCACATGAACACAGTAGATGTTCTATTGTCTCGTCAGTGGCACACGATTCACATTGGGAGTTATCCACCATTCCTATGCGAAAGGAGTACGCCTTTGTAAAAGTTACTACCCACCACAGGCGGCACAGTAAAGTTGCATCCTGGCTGGAGAGGTCCGATAGAACTTGAAGCTCTCTAGATGGGTCCAATTTGTGTAGGCGGCGGTTCCTGACACTGGGGTCACTCAGCCAAGTTTCCGACATGGTGTTAGCGAACGAGTGAAGGCCCCTTGCACCGTCGGTTCTCGACAATGGAATCGGGGTTGTCTGGGCGTCCGCGTGGGCGGATCGGGCAGCATTATCAGCAAGGTCATTACCGACAATACCACAATGTCCCGGTAACCACTGGAACACTACATCATGTCCTTTCGATGAAACTTCGTGAATCACTTCTCTTATTTCATTCACTAGTTGTTGATGCTCCCTTTGTCGTAAAGCTGATTGCAAACTCTGAAGGGGTGCCTTGGAGTCGCAGAACACAGCCCATTTTTGAGGTCGGGCTTCCGCGATATAAAGTATAGCAGCACGTAAGGCAGCAAGCTCCACTGCTGTGGATGTTGTCCTATGCGACAGTTTGAGCTTTATAGTGACCTGGTACGCCGGGATGACAACAGCACCTGTGGAGCTGTCAGCCGAGACCGATCCATCGGTGTAAATGTGGGTCCTCTAACCGTATTTTTCATTGAGTAGTGACAATGTCACCTGTCGTAGGACCACTGTGGAATGACGGCTCTTGTTCGTTATTCCAGGAATAGTTAGGCACACCTGTGGTTGTTGTAGGTACCACGGAGGTGACGCTGGTCTTGTTGCTGGAGTGAAGCCGAAAGGAAGACATTCTTTATGGGCAGAAATAATCTTTTGTGTCTTTGAAGGGGCAACACTGCAACATGGTGACCAGGAACTCGGCAGAGGTGTCTTATGTGGGCTCTCAAATTGTCAGTGGCGATGTATGTTTGAATTGAATGCTTTCTTGCGATCATAATTGCCCCGTAGGTTGAGGTGTATAGCAGCAATTCTAAGCACACGCGTACTGCTTGTCCTTGCAGACTTTCGAGGGTGCGGATGTTCGTCTTGCACGTACATGCCAGTAACGGCAAGCTGTAGCGCAAATATCCCAGAAACAGTGCTCTGTATAGCTGCATCATTGACCTTATTGATGTGCCCCAAGATTTTCCGCAGAGGAACCGCATTATATGGACGATGGAATTAAGCCTTCTCTTCAGGTGCTTGCAGTGGGCACTCCACGAAAGTTCCCTGTCACTAATCACACCCAGGAAGCGATGGTTCTTCTGGTATGGAATATTTTGCCCATTGATGGTAACGGGGTATTGTGTCATGGCTCTGTGAGTAAACGCAACCAATGCACATTTCTCCGTTGAGACGGAAAGACCTTGTTTGCGGAGATATGAGCCGGCACGATGAACCATTAGGGAGAAACGCATTGGAAAGAAAAATCCAGGAGCAAAATAAATAACACAAAAGCCACAATCGCTTGTTCACTAATGGCCCAGTTTATACAGGATGAGACAGCTTACATAAACTATTTAAATGCGGGAGATTTGTTTTCCTTCCACTTTTTTTTCTATTTAATGCGTACTTACTTCGACGCTCTCAGGGTTATAAACTGCGTGCCGTTCCGGCTATTATGGCTGCACGGTATTCCTTCGCGCCGCAACGCCTAGTTGCCTTCTGACGCATGGTCACAAATTTGTCTCCCGCCCGCATCCTGTGATATACACGTTCCGCAGAAGCGTCATCGGATGTAAGCGCTTGTTTATCGCAGCGGCTTTGCCCAGCTAAGTTTGAAATACCGCTGAGCAGCTATAATTCACCTGGCTGTAGCCGTGGGGTGCGCCACGTATCTCGAACAATCTCGCGTGAACGGGACGAGCAAACAATGCCGATGCCTGCACGCAATCGGGTCTTTTTTTTAAAGAATTTTGAGCGCAAGGTCACTGCGATGGTGCAACGTGAATGGAAGGGAAGGGGGTTAAAAGGTGCACAGGTAGAACACTGCCCTATCTACCCTTTGTGTGCCAACGGAACCGTCGCCATGGTGTTACTTCTTGTTCACGACACTGCTTAACACTATACAACGCAATGTTACCAGCGTTTCACCACCGCTGGATGAATAGTTAACGTCACCGAGAACGGCCTCGATGGGGTTGGGGCGTCGGAACTGTATAGGATTAATCTGGGCAACTAATCATTCGTCATTGTCATCATTACTTCGGCACAGCTGTTAACCCTTAAAAAAATGATCGTGCGCATCGCTTGGGCTGCCACTCAGTCAACACATGCAGGCCAATAATCACGAAGTTCACTTTCCACAAGACAAAACACGAAATATTTTCAAGCGGACGTAAGCTGAAAGGAACAACATACAGCATCGGATAGGATTTCTCACGTCGCGTTCAAAATGCTAGAAGGCAGTTGGTCGAGTTTGCAAAGCAGAAGTCTTGCTCATTTCCTTTGTGCAATATAACACTACACATAGGCCACAAACGCTACTAGTTCAATAAAACCTCTTAAACAGCGCAAGAAATTAAATAGCAATCACTTCGGCGTCAAACTGAAACCACCGATTGTTACCCTAAATCAAAAGCTAACCTTTCTTTCTCAGTAATTTTCACCAACACTCGAAGTTTGATGCCTAAACGCGATCACCTGCCTCATCTTGTCAAGTCATCAGTTTGCAGTACTCTCATACTAACAGAAACGTGTCTAACAAATGACGTCACGAACGCGTAAGTGCTCGCCGATCTACCAGCTTTCATTGCTTATCGGAAAGACCGCAAAGGCTCTCACCGGGGTGGTGTCCTCATTGCAATCAGTAATCAGTTACCACGTTCTGTTATTAACATCGACTCAGATTTAGAAGTTTTATGGGTGTTGAATCAGGCACTGCCACACTCTGTATTATAAAGTGTTTGCTATCGGCCTCCACATGACAATCCTAACTTTTCTCGAGCACTTCATTAGCATTTTAAACCAGCTTATATCAAAGTATTCTAAAGCTGAAATTGTTCTTTTCGGTAACTTCGATTTTCCTGGTATCAATTAGGAAGACGACACTTCTACCACTAGCTCAGCAGAAACTAGTGATTTTCTTAGTGTTGTTCTTGATTACAACCTGAAGCAGTTAGTAATGAAGCCAACGCGTGTGGAGTTACCCTATCCTACTATTTGTCTTGGAACACTCACATTACTAAAATCGAATCAACATCTAACAGAACCCTGGGTTTCTTAAAAAGCCATTTACGCAGCGCTCCGAGACATGTAAAACGACTTGCTTATACATCATTGGTTAGGTCTAAGTTACAATATGCATCTCCCATTTGGGACCCTCCTTAAGTTGGTCGCACAAATTCCCTTGAATACATTCAAAAACTTGCAGCTAGATTCATTCATGCTTCATACTTATACGAAATCAGTGTTTCATCCCTCAAAGCTGAGTGTAACTTATCACCTTTATCATGTCGCTGACGCATTGCAACCCTTTAATTATTTCACAAGTTTTTTTACTCTCCACTTTATCGCTCGGCTTACATTATCCCTGCAGCTCACATATCTCATTGCACCGGCCATGCGCTTCAAGTTTTTTTGCCCGCGTGCCCGTACTAAAACATTTTCTGCTTCTATTTCTCCCTGAGCAGCAAAAGATTGGAACGGCCTTTCCCACGATATCGCCACGATCACCTCTCTATCAAGCTTCATGCATATTTCAAATGTAACTTCACATTGATCATTGTGACAACACTATCAATTGTGTGTTACCCATCCCCTATGTAATACCCTCTTGGCGTATTTAAGGAAATAAATATTAAATGAAAAATGAAATGAGAGGAATCTCCCGTGTTTTGCTAATCACATTGAACACGGCTCTATGCCTGCTGTGTATTTGTCACCCGCCAACTTAACCTCGTAAGTCCACCCAAGAGAGTTATCATCCGTTTGAATCCCAGTCTGTTACTCTTTAAATTACCAAAGTTTACGTTTCCTAAGCCCTACATGCAGTGCCGATGTTCATTTACGTTTTTGTTTATTTCAATGAAGATGTTGTTAGCACCATCTCTGACCCACTCTGCTTTCTTCTTGTATGCTTAGAAAAAGTGCTTAACAATTTAGAGTACTCGCTATTCTACTATAAGACAGCTGAAAGCCGTCGCTTGGCCCTCACACTTGATGAGCCCGCATCGACAAAAATTACGCCCTGGTCGGGCGTATTTATCGCACCAGCACTGGCAGCACTGCTAGTACGTTTTCAATTTCATTGCTCACTGCGTCGTCCTCAATGTAAATAAACCCTCTTTGCAAGCCTCCATGTTTCTGACCCGTACATAAATGCTGCAGTGGTGGGAAACCTGTTCCAATTGCGCCAACTGAAAATTACTGCACCATATTGCTCCAAAAGGGTCTTTTTGTCTAATTTGCGTCATTTCAAAGCCACAAGGTGGTTTTGGAACCGAAAGTGATGTTGACAACGCGCTTCGTTAGCGGATATTACATGATGGTCGGCATCTTGTGCACTTGCGCTGCTGCAAAAGTGCGGATAAGTCTAGCCACCATAGCACGAAATCGGCCGATCAATTATTCCGACTTTCGCGCTATATAGCGGCGGTGCCTTTTTTTGGTAACTATCGGCAAACAACGAAGGTGATGTGGCGACTACCGAAAAGCGCACCAGTATACGGTCGTACAAGAATGCCAATCATTTCTGAACATACTCAGAAAGAAAGAAATGACTTCGTGTTGGGCACCTTAGGCAATATTTTCTGTGGCACTGTACTCATTCCTTTTTTAGCGATGATGGCCCACGTAAGGAAATTCAAATTGGTGCTTGGTAATAGGTGGGTGCACCTGGAAGAAAGGGGGGGGGGGGCAAGGTGGATGCGAGAGTGGGGGCCGCAAAGTCAGCCACATATTCGACATGGTAGAAAGGGGGGCGAAGGTTCGTCACAGCACCCCCCCCCCTCCCCCAAAGGGTAAGCCTGCGCACCCTAATGTACTTGAAGGTTAATGCATACCAAGTTTAGAGTGCAGCTCACCGCGTTCCCGGCAGGTTTTCGGCATGTTATGTACATCATTGACGAGATTCTACTGCAACGAGCTTTGGATGTGTCTCTGTGTTCATGCGTGTGTGCGCACGCTGCTATGAACTTCATGATGCTGCAAGCTTGTTGATGCAATATCTTGCGCTATCTTATCTCACCGTTTTTGTACATATTCCTGCTTTTGTTTATTTTTCATGCTTATTTTGTCAGCTTGCTGCTTCTTTATGAATAATTATGTAAGCTGAGGAAACGTTAAAATAAATTAAAGCTAAATTTTCTTCCTCTGTGTGTGTCATAGAAAGGCCGGGCGTGCCTTACACACAGAGGTATAGCTGCCCCAAAACCAGATTTTGCCTGCTCCAATGGCTGCTCCAAAATGTTCGAAGGCATTACCACGGCTGGTACTGGCAGGATGCACCTGTTGTCTCTATTTCTAGAAATATTGGTGAATCACCACTCACGTTTTCAGAATGCCTGCCGATTGAATTTCACCCAATTCTTTTATTTTTCTGGTTACTTTAGTCCCATGATTCAGCTCCACGGGCACTACGTAAATAGACGTATTTATTTACCACTTGCGGCATCTCGCTACCTTTCGCAAGGCGCAGTTCTCCTTCGAGACTGTTGCAAAATATTTTTCTGCATGTTTATTTTCATGCCTATCATTATACATTTCTTCTTCAATTCAGTAATGATGAGTGGCGATTTTTCCTCCGAGTCGCTCATCAATACAACGTCATCAGTGAATCGCAAGTTATTAAGGTACTCTCTACTGACTTATATTGCTAACTCTTCTAAATCTACAGCCTAGAAAACTTCCAGTAGACACGCGGTGAACGTCAATGGGGACGTCCTATACCGCCCTTTCTCACACCCATTTTTCTTGAAATTCTCTTAATTGCTTTATGTAGGACTAAGGTGGCTCTGGAGCCACCATGCATTTGTTCTAGTATTTTTATGCATGGATCATTGAAGTCCTGATTCCGCAGTGTCCGGACGACTGATCACTTCTAGATCAAATCAAATGCCTTCTCGTAATATATGAAGGCAATACACAGATGTTGGATACATTCGGTACGTATCTTAATCACCTGATTAGTAATGGGAATATGGTCTATTGTCGAGTGGCCCGTATGAAATCATGGTTGGTCCTTTGGTTGATTGAACTAAGGACGGTCTTGATACTATAAGCTATTATCTTTGATACTCTAAGCTATTATGTATAGCTTGTAGACAACACACAGTAAGCTTATTGGCTTGTAATATTGTCACGGGCTAAGTAGATGCCTGGGGATGACGACGACGAAGTGCTGAACGTGAACGTGCTCGGACTGCAGCAGCGTTGTACGCATGAGCTCGCCAGTATATTCGCCAGTACGCATTTGCCCGCCAGTACATACTTTATTCCCCGTAACAATATTTCCAGTCCTTGGCATCCCCTTTCTGGTGGATTTAAGATGTTGTTTGCATTCTTTCAAGATTATCGTATCCTCAACATTCAGACACTTCGTATACAAGGGGATCAGATTATCTTACATGACCTGTCCACCATATTTAAATAGATCTGATTCTATCTAATTCTCAACATCGGCTTTGCCTCTTTGCATTTCCTCCAAGATTGATCGGCGGTGCGTATACAAAACGCAAAAGAAAAAAGAGCACGGGATAAGAAAGGCTGGATGAAGTGACTCTGTCTCACCTCCGTATTTTAGGCACTCTGAGTCACGTGACATTCAGGTACCTGCAGTACAGCCTGAAATTGTCACATGCCATTAGAACCATTGTAACAACAACAACAACAACAACAACAACAACAACAACAACAACAACAACAACAACAACAACAACAACAACAACAACAACAACAACAACAACAACAATGTAGATGGTTTACAGCTTACTAGCGCATTGTGGCTGGATATAGATATATATAGAGAAGGAGACAAATGAGGCAAAACAGCAAAATGTAGAGAGGTCAAGCAAACAAGCGTATGGTTTCTTATTATGCACTGCTGAAATGAAATTGGGCAGTTTGTACACATTTTGATTTCATAGGAGTTTTCTTGTTTATATTTTGTCAAGTGTCACGCACATAGAGATGCGGTGCGTACTTGCTTGCAGCACGCTCTGGGAACATTGAAATGAGATAAGATAGCCCTTTTAAGCTGCACAGAAGAAGAGGGGGGCCGATACATGTGACGGTATGTGGAACGTATACTGTGGTAGTGCAAAAGCCTGTTACTAAAGTAGTTACTGTTACTAAAGCCTGGTACTAAAGTAAAGTTGATGCGTATGTTATGTACTCAGATTTGGGTGCACGTTAAAGAACCCCAGGTGGTCAAAATTTCCGGAGCCCTCCACTACGGCGTCTCTCATAATCAAATGGTGGTTTTGGGACGTTAAACCCCACAAATCAATCAAATCAATCAATGCGTATGTTGTAACCCTGGTTTTGTAACCAGGGTAACGTGCATAGCAGCCGAACGTGTTCAACATAGGCATATTTAGTCGTCATCACTTCATCACTAAGGTGTAGTTTATGGCTGGATATATTATTGTCAACAAGTCGCAAAATCAGTCATTAAAAGCGCACCTGGCTTGACAAGAAGTGCAGCGTGCTCTGGAAAAGAGCAGCACTTTTAAAAATACAATAAAAGCAAGGAAAACACATCATACACTAAAGGAAACACAGATGACATGCGCTGTGTTGTGTCGTGGTATCGTGTCTCTCTCTATCCCTCTTTTTTGTTTTATTAAGCTATAGATCACTACCAACTAACCTGATATCAGTGCATGCTGTGCGAAAAGAAGTATCAGTGCAGATGACGCCTAAGAACATGCCGGGTGATTACCATTTGTTAGGTTTTTTCGCTCTGATCCGACGTCCAATTAGTGGTTAACCAAAGCATAATAACCAAACTAGGCTTGTAATAAGCGCCTTGGAATCCGCATCAATGCTTTTGTAGGCAAGACGCCCACCCAGTCTTTTTATATACGTTTCACTTGGAACTTCCCCAAATAAACGCTAACGACCCGCCCGAGCATGTGGCGCGTACCAGATTAGGTTCGAAGACGCCCGGAATGCTCCCTAATGAGGAAAGGGGTCGGAGCTTCAAGTATGCAACTTTGTGTGGCGTAGTTGATTATATAATGACCGTAAGGATCCTCCACGTAATGAAGAAGGACGACCACGCAGACGTCTTGTTTTCTGGCACAGCTAATAACCACGTAATTTGTGAGAAAGTATTCTGGCCACTGGTCATCATCTCGTTTTTTTGTGTGTTGGCTTGGGGCATAAAAGGTGTTGCGACCAACCTCAGAGCAAATGAATCGCCTGATTTTTTTTATGTACTGTTAACTGCATCTGTCAGCGCTGTTTGATCTAGCATGGCCCCTGAAAGATTTCCATTTTTCTATGGCATCATCCGTGATTTCACCTAGGTTGATGAACCTCCGTTCCTCCCCCAACTTAGCGAGCGTGTAACGAAAGCGCTCACTCCCCGTTTTCCTTTATCACCGTGTTCAGAGCATCCTTGAGCATGCATCGAAATCGACAGAGTATTCTGGTAAAGGTGAGAGACATTAAGCAATCTGTTTCCTATAACCACTCAGTCAGTGTTAAGACTTTGTAGTAAGAGAAAAAGCAGTGCTAGCAGAATAGCACTAATGACGTATCTGCATGAAAGTAGGTAACGTGAAAAGTGCATGCGAAAGTATAAGCGAGTATGTTACAGCTGCGCTGACACCCATTCCGCGGACAGTAGTATAGGCAGTTCTCAAGTTAAGAGAGGGGAAAAAGTGGAAGGCCCTTAATCTTCACCTTTAAGAGTTCAATGCGATAGCGAAATCCGGACCCTATAGTGCGCCCTTCAACCGGTAAGTGCATACTTAATATTATGCATTGTTAGATACACACGCACACAGTAGATTGTACCAGCGCACGCGCGCCAGTAGTACATACAGGTTTTTGATCTGAAGAAAAGAGTCTCATGGCCTCCCAGACATACGCCGCGCGCTCGCCATCTCGGAGTCCATAAAGAGTCTCACAATGCCTCACAGCTACATTGCAGTGCATTATCTAGCGTTTGCTGCTTGCTTGATGAACGCCTCTGGAAACGCATGATATGCTTTCTGCTAGATGAACATAGTTGTTCATTTTCAGAGCTGTTTGAAAGTTCCTGTGTGTTTTAGTGGTGATGACTGCACTATCCCGGCCTTTTTCGATGTACTTTGAGGCCTCAGAAATGCACCGACAAATCGCCGAATGGGCTCGCTTTCGTCGTGACACCTGTCGAACAAAATGCGTTAAAAGGGCCCGTTTTTTGGAGTAACCACGAAATGAATTCACTAGAAGAGCTTATTGCCTCACGAATTTAACGCGGTGAAAATTTTAAGAATCCGTCCAGTGCGAGTGGCGTTACAAAGGTTTGCCGCATGCTGCAATTGCATCCCCTCTTCTCTCGTCCCGACGAAAGCGCTGGAAGCTAAGCAGGGAGGGGTGGCAGGGGGAAAAGAAACTACGTTACCCGCGCCTCGTGACCTTGAGCACTTTTTTTTAATGCGCGGATTTTTTAGTGTGGACGTGCGCGCACGTCCACAAATTTATTATTACAAACCGAAGCGGAGGTTAGTGTGTCTTTGCAATAAGGATGCTGTGTCGCATTAAAGCGCTCCTAAACGACATCTAGTTCAATGGCGAGGAGTTAGTTCATTTCTCACATTCACTACGTTTTTACAAGTGTTATCTCCTCCTCGCCCTTTATTTTTTCCTACAACACGTGGAATGTCAGCGGTAAGCTTTGATGTACAGTCGGGATTTGGCGCTATTCGACAACCTTCTCTGTCACTTCCTGTTGTCTACATTGAAAGTGCCTTTTGATCCCTACCTGCGGCGACTGGGTGCTGCGGAATTCGAAACGGTGGAATTTAC